>NC_056727.1:553363195-553615695 GCF_019279795.1 Protopterus annectens
ACCCAATATGCTGTGGCAACCAGGTCTGTCAGAGGCAAACCAAACAAGCACTGAAAGCAGCCACTCAAACAGGAGTGGAACAGACCAGAGTCAAGCAAGCAGACTGTTCAATGGCTTAGTGAATTACAAAAATGCTCGCCTACCAAGCATACCTCTCAACTGCTTAGCACCAAAAATAATGAGGAGGGGGGGCAAAGCCCCCCAAAATAGGGATACATTTTAAATATTGCTCTTTTAAACTTATAAAGTTGTTAAAACAAAAGGCACTGGGTTACCATGCATTTTCTGAAGGATATGAAGTCTGAAACTCAAATGTCTGTCATTATTTAGTGAATTCAGTTCTCAGTGATTTGATGCAAAAATACAGAAAACACAAATTTTTATGAGGAACAGACCAAAAAAAAAATGAAGCGAAAATCTGGACAGCTGAAAGGTATGCTACCAAGTAGAGGATGGCAAATGAGGGATCTCCATTTCCTAGAAGACAGGTGTACCTTCAGTCCCTCCCCTCCTCCCACTTCTCATACACCCGCCAAGGCCATGGGAGAAGAATGACCTCAGAAGTTGAAATGAGGAGGGAACACCCTCCCCACAAAGGTTTGGAAAAAGGACAGTCCCCTCAAGCACAGAATACTGGGACCTCTAGAAAAAGGTGAAACCACTAGGAAAGGAAAGAGTGACTAATGAATTCCCACTCCTCCAGACTGTAAAGTTCAACAGCGGACAGGCACACACACAGAGCCCAAATGTCATGTTCCCCAAAGGGAAAGGGTTTCCACCAAGGAAGAGAAAGAAGCCCTCCAAAAAAAGTCACCTTAGAACCAAAAACATCTATACAACTCACAGGCAGAGGCTTGCATGGGCACCAAATGTGGAATGGAGCACATGCAACAGCTATCAGGAAGAGCTCAGACCCTCAAGACAATCAGGCACAATATGCAGTCATCACCTGTGGGAGGATTCCCAAAGCTGAGGAGAGGGGTGGTAGGATTAGTAAGAGACCTAGGAATGGGTCAGCATGCCCTGCAGAGGCAAACCCTGCCTTAGCCTTAGAAAACAGAGGTAGGTGGTGATGCTTAGTAGGTATGGACAGAAATCCAGGTGGCAGCTTCCAGGATGTCCCTGGTGGGAACTCCTCTGAGGAATGCTGTGGAAGTGGAGGCCGCCCTAGTAGACTGAGTTCGAATAGACTTGGGGGGGGGGGGGGTCCCATGCAATCTGTAGCAGAAATGTATAGTGCGATATCCATTTGGAAATGGATTGTTTGGAAATGGGCTTCCCATCTGCCCCTGGGGCAAAGATGACAAGTATTTGGTCCGTTTTCCTGAAGGGTTTAGTATGGTCCAGATAGTATCTGAGCTGTCTGTGCATGTCTACTAAGTGCAGAATTCTTTCCCCCTTGTTTTGAGGGTTAGGAAAGAAGGTGGGTAGATGTATGGCCTGGTTGAGAGTTACATTAGATACCACCGTGGGCATAAAGGAGGGATTAGTCCTTAGGAGACCCTGTCTGCATGAAAGATGATGAAGGGCTCAATGGCCATCAGTGCCTGAAGTTCTGAAACCCTTCTGGCTCAGGTGATAGCTAGGAGAAAAGCAGTCATCCAGGAGAGGTATCTTAGTTCTGCTGAAGCAGCAGGTTCGAAGGGTGGTAAGGTTAGTTTTTCCAAAACATAATTCAGGTCCCAGGTTGGAGTGGGTGGCCTTCTGGGAGGTCTGATATTAGAAGCCCCTCTGAGGAATTGTTTAATCAAAGGATGGGAGAAAGTACAGTTTTGTACCTACCATAAATGTAGATGTTCGAGTGTTCACCCTGCTGCAGTCATCACACTTGGGTTATCCTGCCATCAGGCGGTCCCGCAGTCGGCCAGAGTTCCAAAGTCTTGGTCCGGCGTCAGTTGCTGTCGCTTCTTCCCTGACGTCAGTGCGCCAGGGTATACAAGAGGCATCCGACGCCATTTTCTTCAGTTTTTCTTGCCCCAGATGTCAGGTGCCCCCAATAGGTAGGCAATATATATATATTGCTATATAAACGTACATATAAAAATAAAACAATACCGTCAGGCACAAGCAAATACACCACAGAGGTTGTATAGGATAGAATGGTATAGATAAGTCCAGCTAGTTCAGAGGAGATGGAGGGAGGGTAACCTGGACTGCAGCAGGGTGAACACTCGAACATCTACATTTATGGTAGGTACAAAACTGTACTATGTTCATCGTGTTACCCTGCTGCAGTCATCAGACTTGGGTTGAATCCCAAAGCTAAGGATGGGTGGTGGAGTTAAACAGGGTTAGAAGAAGCTAGTAGGCCCTGCAAAACTACAGTGGCAAAACCAGCTCTAGTCTTAGAATTAGAGGTAAATGATAGTGTTAGATGAAGGTGTGCACTGAACTCCAAGTTGCAGCTTCCAGAATATCCTTGGTTGGCACCCCCCCTGAGAAAGGCTGCTGATGTAGCTGTAGCCCTGGTGGAGTGGGACCTAATGTTAGCAGGTACCGGTTTCCCATGATGCGTATAGCAGAAACGTATGCAATGTCCTATCCATTTTGAAATGGTCTGTTTTGAGATAGCTTTTCCTTGTGATCCTGCAGCATAGGCTACAAAGAGCTGGTCAGATTTTCTGAAAGCCTTAGTTTTATCCAAGTAGTAACATAATTGCCTGTGAATGTCCAAAGAGTGCAGGAGTCTTTCTCCTTTGTTCTGGGGATTTGGGAAAAGGTGGGCAAATGAATGGTTTGGTTTAGGGCCACACTGGATACCACCTTTGGCATAAATGAAGGGTTAGTTCGTAGAGAGACTCTGTCTTGATGAAAAATGAGGAAAGGCTCCACTGCCATTAGTGCCTGTGGCTCTGAGACTCTTCTAGCTGAAGTTATTGTTAGTAGCAGGGCAGTTTTCCATGAAAGAAATTTTAAATCAGCTGAAAAAGCTGGTTCAAAGGGCAGCAGTGTAAGCTTTTCCAGAACAAAGTTGAGATCCCAAGTAGGTGTTGGTGCTCTCCTGGACGGTCTTATGTTCTTAGACCCTCTGAGGTACTGTCTTAGGAGTGGATGTGAAAATAAAGGAGGATATGTGTTGTAATGAGCTGAAATTGCTGAGGCGTGGGTCTTAATAGATGAAAAGGAAAGTCCTTTGTGCAACATCTCAGTTAAATATTGTACAATCTGAGGAATGTTTGGATCAAGGGGATTTTGGCCTTTAGCCTGGTTCCAGGCGCAAAATCTGTTCCATTTGTCTGAATAGGTTTTCCTGGTGCTGGGCCTCCTGGCCTCCAGAATGACATCCATAACAGCTTTGGATACAGGTGTTGGCTGGTTGTTTAGGTAATTTGCCATGCAGCCAGGTTTAAAGTCTTGAGCTGGCTTTGTAGAATCTGATTGTCTCGCTGGGTGAGCAGGTGAGGAATTTGTGGTAAAATCCATGGTGAGCCGTGGGCCATGTTCCTTAGAATTGGATACCAGTGCTGGCGTGGCCAGTCTGGTGCAATGAGTATCATTTGTGGCCTCTCTAATCTGACTTTCAGCAGTAACTTTGCTAGAAGAGGTAGTGGAGGAAAGGCATACACTGTTCATGTTTTCCAACTGAATGTGAGGGCGTCCACTTTCCAAGCTTGTGGGTGGAATGTCCTTGTGGAAAATTTTTGAAGTTGGTAGTTTTGGGGGTTGGCAAACAGATCTATGACTGGGCGTTCCCATTTTTGAGTTATCATTGCAAATACTTGTGGATTTAGTTTCCACTCGTGGAGATCCATGATGTTTCTGCTTAGGACGTCTGCCAATGTGTTTCTCTTTCCTGGCAGGAATTGTGCTTGTAGTTGAACTTGGTAAGACAGTGCTGTGTTCCACAAGGTCATTGCTTGCCTGCATAGAGGGTAGGAATGTGTGCCCCGTTGCTTGTTTGTGTACCACATTACTGTGGTATTGTCCATCTTTATTATTAGTTGTCCTGGGTGTAAGAGGTCCTTGAAAGCTGTTAGGGCATTCTGTACTGCTAGCATTTCTTTTTGATTGATATGCAGATGCCTTTGATCTGTAGTCCATTTGCCCTGAATGCACTGTCCTGCCATGTGTGCTCCCCAGGCATAGTCCGATGCATCTGTTGTCATAGTTTGCCTGGCTGTGGGTAAGGTGAAAAGCTTACCCTTGTTGAGGTGACATGCCTGTGCCCACGATAGAAACTCATGTTGAAGGCAGGGAATGAGTGGTATCATTGTTTTCAAGCTGTGGCTGTGCTGAGTCCATACGCTTTTCAGGTACCATTGTAATTTCCTCATACAGTTTTGCAAATGGTATTAGTAGTATGCAAGATGCCATGAATCCCAAGGCCTGCAGAATTTTTCTTGCAGGGAGTTGGGTCTTTGTTGCTATTATTTTGAAGTATTGAGTCAGCTGTTGTTGCTTGTCTGGCGTGAGATAAGCCATCTGGGCCATTGTATTCAAGCTGGGACCCAGGAATATTATGTTTTGTGAGGGCACTAGTTTTGATTTCTTTTCGTTTACTGTGTACCCTAGGCAACTTAGAAGGTGTTTGACAAATGCCAGATGCTTTAAATGAATGTCCTTGCTTTCTGCTTGAATAAGGCAGTCATCCAGGTATGGGTATATTTGAATTCCTCTTTGTCTGCAGTGTGCAATTACTGGTGCCAGGCATTTTGTGAAGACAAAGGGCAGTGCAGAGAATTGATAATGGGTTGAACCTGCAATGAAGCGGAGGTATCTTCTGCAATTTTGTCTGATAGGGGCATGCAGGTATGCCTCCTTGAGGTCCAACGTTACTAGCCAAGCATTCTTGCCCAGCATGGGAAGAAGCTGCTATAGTGTTAGCATCTTGAATTTTGGTACTTGCAGATAGGTGTTCAGAATTGAAAGATCCAGAATGGGTCGCCATGCTTTGTCCTTTCTTGGGACTAGAAAGAGTCTTGAGTAAAATCCTTGTCCTTGCTCCTGTGTAGGTACCTGTTGAATGGCTCTCATGTCCATGAGAGCTGCAATTTGTTTTTGTGCCTCTGCCCATTGATTTGGTGGCAGGTTTGGCATTCCTTTTATCATTGGCAAGGTATGAGAGAGGAATCTGTATCCTTGTGAGACAATGTTTACGACCCATTTGTCTTTTGTGATGATGTGCCAGTTGTCTGCAAAAAGTCCTAATTTTCCTCCCAAGTGAGCTGCCAAGAGAGATTTGCTTGGTAGTTTGAGGGTTGAGTCATTGTGTTTGTCTTCTGCTAGCTTGGGGCCTGTCTTCTCCTCCTTTCTGGGTAGCAGTACCCCATTGGCAAGGTTTGTAAGGGCCTTGTGATTGACCTCTACCCCTTGGGCGTCTGTATTTGCCCCTGTGTTCTGTCAGAAGCTGGAAAGGACCAGTTTTTTGTTGGCCAATTTCTGCTGAAACGAGGGGGTTGTACCTGTAAAAAATCCTTGACAGTCTGCATAGACTTTGCCTTATCCTCCATTTTCTTTAAAACCTCTTCTGCTTTGACACCATATAATTCATCCTACTGTAAAGGTGCATCCAATAATTTTGCTTTAACATGATCAGGTAAGGTTTGTTCTTTTAACCAAGCATGTCTACGTATGACAGACCCAGTAACAGCTGCTCTACAGGAAGCTTCCAATTAATCAAATCCACATTGTAAAGTATGTTTGCCCACCTGTTCAGCTGTATGCAACAGATCCTGCATTTCCTTGAATTCAGACTGTTCAGAATGTGTGCTCATTTTTGTTTTAATTGAAACATTAGGAATTGCTGATATTTCAGCATGTGAAACTGACAATTTAATGCTCTCATAGCCAGAGTAGCTGAGCTGTATATCTTCTTTCCCCATCTATCTAGGGCTCTGGAATCCCTTTCAGAGGGCACAGGATTTTTAGCCATAGAAGCTTTAGCCCCTTTGGGACCCTGGGAAATTGTTTCTGGGTCAGCCACAGGGCTTTTATAAAGGAATTTGTGAGAGTCAGGTACTCTGTAGTATCTGTCTGGTTTGGCTGGAGCAGGAGGTAGAGAGTCTGGATTTAGACTAGACTCCAAGTAAACATCATCCACAATGTCTAAAACTGGAGGGATAGCAAGTGGTCTGTGCTGGGTAGTAAAAGGAACTCTCGGAGCCTTTTCTTAGAATCAGAGTAGTCCTGGCCTTCCCAGTGGAAATGTTCCCTCATGGTATGTAGTGCTTCCCCAAAGGAGTAGTCTTCAGGGGGAGATGCTGAGGGAATAGAGTCTTCACATCAGAGTCTTCATAAGGGGGAAAAGCATAATCCTGTTCCTCAGAAGAATCTGAGGAAATAGAAACCTGGTCAGAGGAAGCATAATCCTCCTCTTGTCTTGGTCTTTTATCTAGAGGGGGATGGGAACCCCTGATTAGGGTAATCAAATCTTCAGCCATCTTAAGCATCTGTTTCTTAGGCATGGAGCCTTGAACTGGAAACTGATGTGCAGTCTTTTTTGGTTTTAATGGAGTTTTAAGCTTAGCATAAGATTCAATGGTGAGTGTAGTCTGTTTGAAGACACCTACTGCAACCGAAGGTGTTTCTACTGCACAGGGATCTCCTTCTGCTCCGGTGTCAGAACGGCCTAATGAAGATGGCTGCAACGGCCTAGTACACTCCGCTTGAGAATCCAAAGCTGTCTGGGGTTCCAATTCTGTGGTCATCAGGGGCTGCGTAGGCACCTCACTGAAAACTGGCAACAGGCCCAGCAGAGGTCACGGAGTCTGGCTTGTTCCTAGGCTGCCTGTCCTTATCCTTGCGTTTTTTATGCATGCCGGTCGTCGGCTGCTCCGACGGCATGATATAATTAAATTTCCTACCAAAGTAATGTCGTGAGAAGTCAAAACGGCGTTGATAGTTCATTTATTAAACCTAGCACAAAACCGACAACCTGTGACGTCGTGGTCTGGGCTTAGGCAAGAATGGAAGTCCTTATGAGTATTTGCTTCCCACAAGAAATGCAATTGTTAACTTTTTCTGACATCGGACTGAGGCAAGGAAAGGTTCCCCAACGGGGTACTTAGCTTTACTGAAGACTTCGGACTGAAATTCGATTCGAAAATCTCAGGTGTCGGCCGACCAGCACTTGCGAACTGCTTCTGCTTCGGGCACTGCGCGGCAAGAAAGACTGAAGAAAATGGCGTCGGATGCCTCATATATACCCCTGGCGCACTGACGTCAGGGAAGAAGTGACAGCAACCGACGCTGGACCAAGACTTTGGAAATCAGGACAACTGCGGGACCGCCTGTCGGCAGGATAACCCAAGTGTGATGACTGCAGCAGGGTAACACGATGAACATCAGGGGCTGTTATGTATCAAAATGAGCTGAAATGGCTGAGGCGTGGATTTTAATAGAGGAGGAGATGTCACTATTAAGTAGCTCCGATATGTAGTCCAGGATAAGACGGATGGAAGGTTGTGAGGTACTGCCCCCTCTGGACTGGCTTCCAGGAGCAGAATCTTTTCCATTTTCTGATTTTCTGGTGCTGGACCTTCTGGCCTCTGTGATAATGTCTAGGACCTGTTTGCTTAACAGGGACCCCTTGTTTGCCTTTAGAGCATTAGCCATGCTGACAGTTTGAGAGTCTGCAAGTCTGGGTGCATCATTTCTCCCCCCCCACCTGAGTCAAGAGGTCTGAGATCAGGGGAAGCTGCATGGGAGGCTGTATGGTCAAGCTGCACAGTAAGAGGTACCAATGTTGTCTGGGCCAATCTGGAGCAATGAGGAAGGCCTTTGGTCTCTCCTCCTTTACTCTGATCAGTACCTTGGGAATGAGGCAGAGGTGGGAATGTGTACACAAAGAGGGTGTTCCACGGGAAGGTCAAGGTATCCACCTTCCACACTAGGTGGTGATACTCCCTGCTACAGAATTTTTTCAGCCGATGGTTGAGATGCGAAGCAAAGAGATCCACCTCCGGAGTCCCCCATGCCAGAGTGATTTGTAAAAATATTTTTCTGTGGAGCTGCCATTTGTGGGGATCCAGTAAGTTTCTGCTTAAGTGGTCTGCAGGGTGTTGATCCCTGGTAGGTATTGGGCTATTAGGTGTAATCCCATGGAAGAGGCTGTCAAGCAGAGGTTCATGGCTAGCCTGCACAGAGGGTAAGATTGGGTCCCTTCCCGTTTATTGATGTACCACATTACTGTCGTGTTGTCTGTTTTGACAAGGAGAACCCCTGGCTTGAGACTGTGTTTGAAGGATGTCAGAGCCTTTTGTACTGCCATTTCCTTCTGGTTCATGTGTAAGGGAAGGTGCTGGGCATCCCAAAGACCTTGGGTGCACCTGCCTTCTAGGTGAGCGCCCCAAGCAAAGTCTGAGGTGTCTGTGGTAATAGTCACCCCGGCTGGGCAAAGGGTGAAGGAAAGACTCTTGTTCTGATTACAGCCCCCTGCCCACCAGAGAAACCTGGCCCTTATACAGTGGATCAGGGGGAGAAAGGTCTCTAGAGGTTGAGAGTGCTGACACCAAAGTTTCTTTAGGTACCACTAAAGTTTTCTCATGTGAAGCCTGGCCAGAGGAATTAGAAGGATGCAAGATGTCATATGCCGCAAGGCTTGCAGGAATTTTCTCGCAGTGAGGAGACTTCTGGACGTCAGCTGGGTAAAATAGAGGCAGGAAGATCTGCTTTTCTGGGGATAGGAAGGCCATTTGGGATGCTGTGTCCAGCAGTGGTCCCAAGAAAATGATCTTCCTAGAGGGTATTTGCTTTGATTTCTTCTCGTTGATGGTGTACTCTAAGGAGGTTAGGAGGGTTTTCACAAAGAGGAGGTCTTTGAGTAGCTTTTCTTTGCAATCTGCCTGAATGAGGCAGTCATCTAGATAACGGTAAATCTGTATATTTTTCTGTCTGCAAAAGGCTATGGCCAGGGCTAACCATTTGGTGAATACCATGGGAGCAGTAGATAAGCCAAACGGTAGCAGAGAGAACTGAAAGTGTTGTGAACCTGCTCTGAAGCGAAGGAATTTCCTGCAGGATTTCCCTTATGGGGATGTGGAGGTAGGCATCTTTTAGATCTAGGGTAGCTAACCAGGCATTTTTTGTCAGCATAGGCAACAGCTGCTGCAAAGTTAGCCTTTTGAATTTGGGGACCATCAGGGAGGTGTTCAGAATGGATAGATCCAAGATGGGATGCCAAGTGCCTTCTTTTCAGGGAACAAGGAATAGTCTGGAATAAAAAAAGAAGTTATGTACTAACCATAATGTTCCATCTGAGTAGTTCTACTTCATTTGTCTTCAACCTGTGGGATACTAGATCTGTATCGTATCCGAGCCAGCAATCTCACTAGCATCTGCTCTGAGCTCCAAGCTCCTCCCCTTATCCATAATACACCTCCACTACCTTCCAACCCCCATACCGAGTTTGCTGATCCTTATACTGATAACCCAACCTGAAAAATACTAACGACCCATAACTGCAGCCCGCAGGCTGTTCACATGACAAGGTCTGGGGGAAAGAGGGAGGGACGGCTGAAGACAAATGAAGTAGAACTACTCAGATGGAACGTTATGGTGAGTACATAACTTCTTTATCTGAAGTAGTTTACTTCATTCGGTCTTCAACCTGTGGGACAGAATCCCCAGCTACTAAAAACTCCTGGGCGGCCCTCATGGAAGGATATTCCAGAGCACCGCGGAACCAAGGATGCTCTACTTCTGGAAGTCAAATCCAATTTGTAATGATAAATAAATGTATGAAATGAGGACCAAGTAGCTGCATTACAAATATCCAAAGAGACCCTAGACCAAAAGGCCGCAGAAGTAGCCATGGATCTAGTGGAATGAGCTTTCACCTGACCCGGAGACATGCCTCTGTCCTTATAGACCTGAAGGATGCATGAAGAAATCCACCTAGCAATAGTGACCTTGGAGATAGGTTTCCCCAAAAAGGGTTTATAGAAGGATACAAACAGTTGATCGGATCTACAGAAATGTTTTGTTCTGTGTAAATAAAACAGTAACCGTCTATGAACATCCAGCAAGTGGAGTTTGTACTCCATTTTGTTAGCAAATTTAGGAAAGAAAACTGGTAAATTGATGATTTGATTGATATTAACTGGTGATGCCACCTTGGGAAGAAAGGATGGATTGGTCCGAAGGGAAACCCTATCTTTGTGGAAAATCATATAAGGAACAGTGATGGATAAGGCCTGCAGTTCTGAAAATCTTTTAGCAGAGGTAATAGCCACCAGAAATGCTGTTTTCCAAGATAAGAATTTTAGGTCTGTGATTGCAGTGGGTTCAAAAGGTGCAGCGACCAGAGCATGAAGAACCATAGTAAGGTCCCATGGGAGAACAGGATCCTTGACAGGGGGACGTAACAGAAAAGTCCCTTTGATAAAGGCTTTACATAGTCTGGAGAAGGCTAGAGAGGTAGAATTCTCACCCACATGAAAATGAGAAATGGCAGCCAACTGAACCTTGACCGTAGAAGAACTAAGCTCCTTGTTGAAAAATATCAGCTAGAAAATCAAGAAGCAGAAATAGGAGCCGTGAAGGGGGTCTAAACTCCTTTGAGAGGCCCAAAAGGAAAAATGTTTCCATTTACTGTGATAAACCTTCCTGGTTGAAGACTTATGAGCAGCCATCAGAACAGACCTAACTGAAGAGGATAATCCAGGAGTCCTAGCAATCATCGGAACTGGAGCAGCCAAGCTAGCTGTGAGCTTCAAACTGTCCAGGTTCGGATGAGGAACCCCCGATGAGTGTGAAATCAGATCCTGAATGTGATCCAAGATCCAGGGCAGAGCCAGAAAGTGAGACCAAAAGAAGGGAAAACATACCTGGCGAGGCCAAAATGGGGCAATGAGGATCACTTTGCTCCCCAGTCGAGCTTTCTATAGAAACCTCATAATAAGAGGTTCTGGAGGGTAAGCATACAGAAGACCAGGAGGCCAGGCATGGACTAGAGTATCTCTGGGGGACTCCCCCGGCAGGGGGTTCAGAGTGAAAAACTTGCTGCACTTTGTTTTGGCAGGAGATGCGAAGAGATCGCAGCAAGGCTGACCCCACTCCAGGAAGATCTGCTCCGCTACTGAAAGACTTAGAGACCACTCGTAAGGCATCAGAATAGTCCGACTTAACCTGTCCGCTGGAATGTTGGACAATCCCGGAATGTGTGTTGAAATAGAAAACGACCGGTGGAGATCGCCCATTCCCACACTCTCATGGCCTCGTGACAAAGTGGGTAAGACCTGGTCCCTCCCTGTTTGTTGATATGCCAGACCACTGACATGTTGTCTGACTGAATTGCAATGGTTCCCAGAGGAAGAAAGGCATGAAGGGCTTGCAATGCTAAAAGGACCGCCCTCATCTCTATAATGTTTATGTGCAAGCTGGTCTCTATAGGGGACCACAGGCCTTGGACTGTCCTGCCCACACAATGCCACCCCACTCGAGTTGGGAAGCGTCTGTGGTCACTGTGGCTTGGACAGGGGCTGGAACAAAGGGTCATCCATCCAAGATATCCGGAGAGCACATCCAACATAGAAGGGACGACTGACAGACTCGACTGAGTTGTATTGGATATGACAATGGAAGTTCCAACAGGGACCACTGTACGGCTAGTGTCCACTGTAGAATTCTCATATGTAACCGGGCACACGGGAGAAGCGTTATGGTCATCGCCACTGAACCTAAGGCCCTCAACACTGATTCCGCCGATGGAAGATGAGAATGGTAGATCAGAGAGACATGCATAGTCAGGTTTTGTACTCTCTCCAAGGTCAGGAAAATGTTGTATTGTAATCTATCTAGCCTTACCCCAATGTAGTCTATCACCTGGACAGGGTTTAGAAGTGATTTGGCTACGCTGATTGTGATCTCCAAATGTAGGGCAAGGTTTAAGAAACAATCCTTGGTTTGAAAGAGTAGATGCCTGGTGGAAGCAGTGAGGTGACAATCATCCAGGCATGGATAGACCCGAATCCCCTGAAGCCTCAGGAGAGCCTCTACCACCGCCATTACTTTGGTGAACACCCTGGGGGCTGTGGTGAGACCAGAGGGTAGGGCTCGAAATTGGTAATGATTCACTCCTAGCCGGAAGCGGAGGAATCTCCTGGAGCTTCTGTGCATCTTTATTTGATAGTAAGCATCCTGGAGATCTAACAAGTACATCCAGTCGCTCTCTTGCAGATAAGGCATGATGGACTGTAGTGTGACCATCCAGAATTTTTCTTTGGCAACTGACAGGTTCAGGGTAGATCGGTCCAGAGTGGGCCTTAAGTCACCTGTCTTCTTTGGCACCAAAAAAAACCTGGATTAGAAACCCAATCCGGACTGATCTGGGGGGACAGTTTTGATGGCTCGTTTTCCTAGCAGCTTGGAAATTTCCTGTGCTGCTGCCTCCCTTTGTGTGGGTGGTACGTCCAGGAGGTGTTTGGAAGATTTGGGAGGACCCATAAAGGGGACAGAGTATCCTCTGGATATGATCTGAAGCACCCAGTGGTCTGATGTTACGGACTCCCATGCCACCAGGTGCAAGGACAATCGTCCCCTGACTGCCTCCAGAGTAGAGCAGTTGGGCCACCCCTCAGGGCTGCTGTCTGGGCCTGTCAAAGGTTCTCAAGACCCACAATTCCTTGGACCTCCTCTGCCTCTGGGCCACCTTCCATTCTGTCCCCCTCTGCCTCTGGGGGAAGAAGAGCCCTGAGTGTCCCGGGAATACTGTGACTTCCGGAAGCATATCTTTTTTTGCCCTCTCTGACTCCAGGAAAAGGACATTTGAGGGTTCGAGAAGCGAATTCCGATGGCAGACAGCGTCTTCCCATTCTTCTCACTCTGGACTAAAATCTCTTTGATGGTCTTACCAAAGAGAGAAGAGCCATCATAAGGGGCACTGGCAAAGGACGCCTTGAAAGGTTCCGAAAACTGACATAGCCTGAGCCAGACATTGCGCCTCGTGGACACGCCAGACCCAGCCACCCTAGCCGCTCATTCAGTAGCATATGAAAGGAGTTGCATGGACTTGTTGGAGACTGCTTTCAAAGTTGCCATCCTCACAGAGATTGAGTCCCTGTTCTCCTGTGACACGGACTTAGGGGGTGCCTCCACCAGCTCCTTGACCACGCTGCGATGGAGTCTTGTGACGTGGGCCAGCTAGTTCAGCACCCTAATAGAAAAGGTAGTTGAAGCGTAAACCCGCCTCCCTAAGCAGTCCATCATCCGTGACTCTCAGTCAGGAGGATGACCCAAGGAACTCTCCTAGGCTAGTTCCTTCTTTGTGGCTGCTGCTACCATCATAGCGTCTACGGGGGAGATCTTGTTCCATGCTGGCCTATCTGGAGGTGGACTCAATCTTGTCAAGCCTTTTGAGGATTGGTTCCACAGTGTCAGGCTCATTCCAGGCCAGTGAGGTGACCAGGTCCACCAAAGGATCTGCGGGAGGGGACACCCAGGACATAGATGGGCCCATGCCGAAAGCCTCCAGGAATAGAAGGTGGTTTGGGGGCGGACCAACCTCCCCGCTGGCTAAGGACTTCCATGAAGTCTCCAAAGGAGACATCCCTGGGAGGTGACCTGGGGGAACCTTCCCCATCATCCAAATCCGCATCCTCAATGAGGGACTCGGGGGAGTCCGAGTGCCTTCTCTTACACGTATGCTTGTGAGGCACATTTTTTGTGGGGCTCTCCGGGGGGAACTCACAAGCCACTTGTTCCTCAGGGGGAATCGTCTGGGGCTCCTCGAACACGGGCTGTCCCTCTGGTAAAATGATGGGATTCGTAGAAAGAGCAGAGGGGGTCGGGAAGAGTCAGAGGGGATAGTCAGAGGTCTCGATCCAGTGGAGAGAACTCTTTCTACCACGTTGAATGCCAAGGGAGAACGAACCTCCTGGGGAACCAATAAGGAAGCCGGTCTCCCCGGGTCTGACGAGAGAATCAGAGCCAGGCCTGAAGCGGACGAAGCTCCAAGGGAGGGGACTTGGCCCGACAAAGCCCGAGCCAATGAAAAAGGTTCCGCTCCCTCGGATCAGACACCCAAGCTCCAGTTCCGAACTGATCAGATCCAACATGCTCCAGACAGCTGTCGACATAGAGGAAGCAGGTACTGCTGGTGCAGACCCCCTGACTAAAGCCATCCTCGGACCAGAGTACTCCAAACCCGGTGGACGGATTGGAGAAGGAGAAATTGGTGTAAAAAAGGGAAGCGAACTCCCCCCTCCTAAGGGAGAGGGGACTGCCAAGACCCTCATCTGGCTCAGAGTAAGAATTAACCTCCTCATCATTTTATCCATGTCGACTAACGATAAGGACCGCGTGGACCTCGGCAAGGTCACGGACCCAGACCTTGCAGGTCAGGGAACAGAGGCCCTACATGTACAGCGTGTCTCCTCTGGCTCCGGGGAAAATCTCGGAGATCGGATCCAAGGGGAGTCACTGATCCTATGACTCTTAGCAGGTGTAGGGAGGTCCAGGGACCTCTTACGTTTTTCAGTCTTGGATTTAGGCTCTCTCTCCTTCTCTCTGCCCCTTTTCTGCTCCACTTCTGCAGGCTTTAAAATGGAAGGTTGAGTCCCAGCCTGGAAGGGGGGAGAAGCAAGGGCAAGAGAGGAAGAAGAGGCAGCTACAGCAGCTGCTGTGACCGAAGCAGAGGATGAGGAAACCACCTCAAAAGTGGGAAGAAGGCCTTTCAGGGCCAACTTAGCCTTCCTGTCCTTGACTGCACGTGGGTTAAAACCCGCGCATATAGAGCAGTCTGTACTTAGATGGGCAACGCCCAAGCACATTACACAAAGAGTGTGGCCATCTGCTGGGGACAACTTATGGCCTTACTCAGTGCACCTTTTAAATACAGGCTTATCAGTCATTCAGACAAACACGGAAAACAAGTAAGAAAAGGAAATTAGTTTTTCCACTGAAAACCACTCTCCATTCACACAGAGCACACTGAGGGGGGAGGGGAAGCAAGTACACTAACCAACTAAGCTAAACAACAATAAAGTGTAATTACATGATGCACCAAGCGAGGGGAGGAGAAGGGGAACCTATGCTAACCACTATCCTAAAAGTTAGAGAGAAAAAGGCTTCTAAAAACTTTCAAAAACCCACTTACTACTTGGAGCTCTGGAGACCATGATGCTTTGACTAGCTGCAGCAAACGAGGTCTGGGGGTTGGAAGGTAGTGGAGGTGTATTATGGGTAAGAAGAGGAGCTTGGAGCAGATGCTAGTGAGATTGCTGGCTCGGATCTGATATGGATCTGGTATCCCACAGGTTGAAAATCAAACGAAGTAAACTACTTCAGATGCCTTTGCCTGTTTGATCTGAGGGGACAGGTTCTACTGCCCCTTGTGATATGAGAGTTTTGACTTGTTTCAATTCCTCTGCCCACTGATTTGGAGGAAAGTCTGGGTACCCTTTTGGAATTGGGAGTCCGTTGGAGAATTTGTATCTATGAAACATGATCTTTAAGACCCACTGGTCCTTTATTACAGAAAGCCACTTTTCTTTGCAGAGGGAGAGCCTTCCCTCCTAGTTTCTTTTGAGTTTAAAGAGGGCAGAGGCGGGGAGAGGGAGTCATTGAGAGTTTTTGCCATAGAGGGATGGCTTAGAACTCCCTGCCTTTGGAGCAGAAGTGGTCCACTGTTTGGTTCTGCTGTCCCTGGGATAGGAGTCTGGGTGGTCTGTCCATGCGGGACTTACCTTGCCCCTGTCTGCTACACTGGCATAGTGGCTTGGGTGGGGTGGGAGGTTGGCATAGTGGCTTGGGTATTTGACTTATGGACACAAGGTGCAGGGTTTGGTTCTCACATGAGATAATTGGCTGGGCTTGGAATGGCCCACAAGGGCAGTTAGCCTGGTACTAGTTTCTGAACTTCAGGTGCAGGAAAGGACCAGTGCTTTGAGAGAAAATTCCTGCTGAACCTAGGAGGTTGCACCTGAAAGAAATATTTTACTGTTTGCATAGATTTTGCTTTGTCTTCCATCTTTTTATGCACCTCTTCTGCTTTTACTCCAAACAAGCGGTTCTTATCCAAAGGTACATCAAGTAATTTAGACTTGACATGATCAGGGAGAGGTTGTCCCTTCAACCATGCATGTCTCTTAATGACAGCTCATGACACTGCTGCCCTCCTTGAGGCTTCTAGGGCATCATATCCACAGTGTAATGAGTGTTTTGACACTTGACAAGCAGAGTGCATTAAATCTGCTAACTCTCTCAAATTGGCATGGTCAGGAAAGGTTGAAATCTTTTGTTTTAATAGTTCCTAACTGTGTTGCTGATATTTTAACATGTGGAACTGACTTGAGTGCTCTGATAGCTAAGGTTGCAGAGGTGTATACTTCTTTACCCCATCTGCCCAGAGCTCTGGAGTCCTTGTCAGAAGGAATAGGATTCTTTGCAGAACTAGCCTTAGCTCTTTTTGGTCCCTGTGTAATGACCTCCAGGTCTGCAGCAGGATTTCTGTACAGGTATTTGTGAGAATCCAGTACTCTAATACTGGTCAGGTTTTCTGGGAGCAGGTGGGAGGGCATCAAGAGCGAAGCTGGATTCATAAAAGACAAGATCCACCTCCTCCAAGACTGGAGGGATGGCCAAGGGTCTGTGCTGGGGCAGGTCTAGAAACTCTCTTAGTCTTTTCTTAAACTGAGGGAAATCCTGGAATTCCCAGTGGAAATGTTTCCTGAGGGTGTGAAGGGTTTCCCCAAAGGAAAGATCTTCTGGTGGGGAGGCAGAAGGAATGGATTCCTCTGCATACGAGTCCTCATAAGCAGTCAGAGGTTGCTGTTCCTCTTCAAAATCTGAATAATCAGACTCCTCAGAATCCTGTTCTGTCAGTATTTCATAAGAAAAGTCCGTTTTCCTTTTAGAAGTTGTGGCCAGACTACCCCTGATAAGGGTGATAAGATTCTCCGTCATTTTAAGTATTTGACCTTGAGGTGGTGGAGCAGGAGTAAAATGGTGACTAGAGGTAGTTTTCTTAGGAGTGGCCTTGTTTCTAGGCCTAAGAGTATCCATCGGTCTGATAGAAACTGCAGTCGGATGAGAAGACTTTTTTGTCTAGATTCGGTAGAGCGAAAAACCTCCTCGGAAGCCGGTGCCTGCATCGCGGCTATGGACCCAACCAAGGCAGAGACAACCAAAAGCTCGGAAGATGAAGATTTCTGCAGTAGAGGCCTGCGAAGGTATCAAAATGGGCATCAGGGGCTGTGAAGGCACCTACCTCAATGAATTTCGGAGAAATGACGACCTGCTTAGTGGTAGAGTTGTTGGAAGGCTTAGCCTTGTGTGGTCTGTCTCTTTATCCTTACGTTTTTTCAGAATGTCTACAGATTGCTGGCTGACTGACACCATTTCAGAATGCGAAGATGGAAGACGAAAATATCTGGCTATAATAAGAGCTCTATGATGAATGATTCTCGTGTTAAAGAGGGCACAGAACTGGCAACGGGGGATGTCGCTGTCTGGGCCTAAACAAGTGATGTAGTATGAATAGAAGTCTCTGTGGTATCCCCCACAAGTGGGGATTTGGTGGGGCTTGCCCAACTACAAAAAAAAGCTTATTTCATGGTGCAATAAAAATGGCTTTCAACACTATGCTTTCAAAATATTGTCCAAACAAATTTTGTTTGATGGATCATCATGAAATCCATGGATTCAATGAAAAATCTCAAAAAAACTTGGCTTCATTTTTAAGCTTGAACTGTTATTTCAAACTTGCAATGGATATGCCCCAGCTACTACAAGTACCGAAGCCAACCTACAATGCAAGACTGCTGTAAGCTCTCTACGGAAGGGACAGGAATAAAAATAGCAGTAAAATACCAGGTAAAACAGAGCCTGTGCTGTATCTACCTCCAAGTGTTCAAGTTTAGGTGACCCTAGCCTTTGCAAGGGAAGGGACAGCCATGATGAACACAAACTTCCAACAAAGAAAAAAGATAGAACCTGGGCAAAACCAGGAAGAACTCTGCAAAAAAAAAAAACCCTTAGTCATGCCACTGGACTGCATTCAGGAGGTTTCCTTCACAGGAAGCTCCAGTGTCAAGAATTTCAAACAAGGCAACTCACTAGTTATACCTTTACAAAGGGATAAAGAGGGGATCTCTTCCTAAAGGCGTCAGCCACAGTAGGTAATACCTGTAGGGTCTGGAGATTGTAAGACCACAGAGGACAACTCCCGTCAATGAGGGATGATGCCTAACCAAAGTCTCAGATGGAATCCCAGAGAAAAACTCCAGAAAGATGGAGAAGAGCATCCCAGAAGTCTCTACCCCATTCAGCCATGAGGGAGAAAGGGAGCCAAGACACCAAAAGATGATGGGAAGACCTCCTCACTGAGTTGAGCAATCTCCACCACTTCTAAGGAAAGAAAAAGCCATGGAGGAAGGAAAGGAAAGCAAGGAATCAGCAGGAGACAATAGAAACAAGTGGACCACCCCATACAAAAATATACACAGAGTTCTCTCAAGGGCCTGGAACCAGGAAAACACTCAGGATGAGCATGCTAAATCTCTGGCCACACAACAACGAGCCCCTATGGGTGCTCAGCTGAGGCACACATAGGGGTTAATGGGGATGACTTGGCCTTGTGCCTAAGACTCCAAGGTAATTTTCTTCTTGTTCGAAGAGTGGAACATAGACAGTGAGAAAGATCATCTCCCATGGGGAGGGGTCTTCTCTCTCCTGTTAAAGAGTTTTAAGAGGGAACTACTTCATCACTGCCCACCTTCCCAGCAAAGTATTCACCCACTTCAGAAGACAGTGAATCAAATAAAAGACCATCTAAGTAGATATTGGGGGGGAGGGGGGGGATTGATCTCTCAGTGACTTCATTCTTAGAAAATATACATAATCATGAGCTTCTGTCTCTAATTGTTGGAACTCTCAGAAAATCACGCTAAATGCATGGACAGGAAAAACCCAAAAACTGAGCCATCAAGCAGGGTTCTTGATGGTAGAGCTAAAATTCTAAAACATTGATCTTACTTTTAATAACCAGGAGAAAATTAAACTTTTGCACTGGTAGAACATGTGTGAATATAACTTAGACAATTTTCACAGTGCTTTTGCTGGGATTTAAGCCTGTATTCACAACAGCTTTCCAACACTAATCATAAAATTATGTTTTAAATTCATACAATGTTACCATGCAAATAAAATACAATAAATGTACAGAGTAGTGTATGTGGTGGCTGTAGGGAGCATCAGTGAAAACAGAATGTGTAGCAGGAACAAGTTGATATGCAAGTAAATGTAGGCAGAAAAACTACCAAGGTGTAGTGGTTGTGGTTATCTTACAGTTTGGCAAAACTACAGAGGATGGGAATAAAATCAGAGAGACAGGAGGGAATGCAGGAATACAGATAAACATAAATGAACATGTTACCTAAACTTGCTGTTATATAATATAGCAATAACCCACACCTGGGTGTGGGTAATGCTGGATTTACCCATGGTTGGTGTGGTTTGGTCACAAGGGTGAAGCCAGAGTGGCCAAACAAAGACAACCGTGGGTAAATCCAGCATTACCCACACCCAGAAGTGGGTTATTGCTATTATACAATGACATTATTTAAGAAAACAAATTACTTTTCTTAAATGATGGCATTGCATAATGCCTCCTTGCTGCCCTTCGGCAGCTGTCTAGTATTCTGCGGCAGTTCTGATGTACTGTGCATGTGTATGCTTATGCAGTCCATCAGAGCCGTGGGCAAAAGCAACAGAGAAAGCAAGATTTCCGTTGCTTTTTACAAACTGTCTCGCTATGTTAAAGGAGTTTAACATAGCGAGACAGCTTTAAAAAAAGCAACAGAGAATCTGCATTGCCTTTTTTAAAGCTGTCTCGCTATGTTAAACCCATTTAACATAGGGAGACACCTTTAAAAAAAGCAACGGAGATAGGAAGATCTCGGTTACTTTTTTAAAGCTGTCTCACTGTGTTAAACCCATTTAACATAGCGAGACACCTTTAAAAAAAGCAACGGAGATAGGAAGATCTCGGTTACTTTTTTTAAAGCTGTCTCACTGTGTTAAACTCATTTAGCATAGCGAGACAGGTTGTAAAAAGCAACGGAGATCTTGCATTCTCTGTTGCTGTAAAGAGTTATACTAATGGAAAAAGTCCAGGCGACTGGACCTTTTTCCATTGCTATAACTCTGATTTACAAAGTGCACGCTGACCGATCAGTGTGCACGTTTTGGAATATTAATGGGAGGTCGTTGTATAATACTTCTCTTTTTGCTTCATTCCTGTAATTTTGTTGTAATCCATCAATGATAAAAAAAAAAAAAAAAAAAAACAGCACTATGCTGGTTTCCTGGCATAGACAACACAGCCCTGTTCATGACCGAAGCCACCCAGACTGACTACTATAAAATCCTGTACGATGCAGACAAGAATGATGGCAGTGAAAAGCCAATGCCAACTCATTTATCCTGCATAGAGGGACGCAACCCAGTTTCCTATAATACTGACACATAGTGGGCTTGGGTGTTGTAGTAAGCAACATTAAAAATGTGATGTGAATTCACACACCAAACTGGTGCACTATAACCAAGACTATACATGCATGAAAAGTGTGTGTGTGTGTGTGCATTTGTTCTCATCAGGCCTGCCATGAGAATAGTGGAGATTCGGGCAAGTAATAAACCTGATGGCTGCCTGCCTGGAAAAATAGCCTCCCGTGACATACAAAATGAAGAGACATAGTTCAAATGGTTAACAGAAGGCTCACGATTAGTGCTACTATGAGAAAGATATGCAGAAAAAACTGGCATTGATAAGTACTTGCTTTTGCATTGCTCCATTCATAATACCATAATCTAATTTTTGCATGTCAGTCTTTGAAGTTACAAACGTGGCTCTCTCTGGCCTTTCCTTAATCAGAACCAGCATTTAAGCTATCGCTGTTTCTAAACAGAATCCTGGCTATCAAATTTTACTGCATGACTTTTGCAGTTCATTTACAGTCTGAACAATAGCATTTGACAGCTCTATTCACAGACTAGATGTATAAAATTGAGCTCTTTGGTTACTCTCACTCCATGTAGATTCACCTGCTTCTCCATCAGTACTGTTTGTAGTTGTAAAAACTAAAACATGTTCACCATTTTCCCATTATCACCTTTCGGCTAGATGGAAGAACACATCTACACTATGGTCATTATTTTGTAAGACAGCTATATTTTTATTGCAAACATCTCTGAATCCTCTCTTAATGATACAGTACTGCCTTCTCTAACAGTATGATTTTTATCATAGGCTTTTATAATTACTGCAAACCTGCTATAAAAAAAATTCCAAAATATCTACAATGTTTATACTAAATGGCTAAGAAATACAAACACTTAAATATTATTTTACAATATATACATTTTGAAACAGTTTGGTGGGAAAAGCTAGAAACTATGTTGGCTTCAATCTCTGGCAAGTTTCATTAGGACAAAACATGCTCCAGCACCCCTTGTCGGATAAGTTGTTCACATTTCCATCTGGGTAAAAAATGCTAAAAAAAAAATAAAATAAATAATTTATCATCATCAAACAGCAACAGTGACACACACAGTTTTCAATTTTGCTGAATTTGCAAAATAAAAAAAAATATGACTTACTTGGCCAAGTGTTTCAAAAGCATTTATTTCTAAAAAGAATGCTTACAAAAACATGCACAAAGGAAACAATGTATATGGTGAACTTCACAGACAGCTTTCAACAGCAGGTGCTCTGTGAGTAACTTATACAATTATACTGCTTTACTGCATTTATTTTCTAACATGCCAGAGGGAACCACATGCAAGAGATCATAACTAGCTTAACCGAAGAGCTCTTATTAGCATACACTAGGTCTCTCTCCCTCCTTTTTCATTCTTTCTTTTAATTAGCTGTGTAAAACTCAATAGGAAAAAGTGATTCTTTTCAGGGGTGATCAAGGGACACTATCTGGTTAAGTGACTCACCCACAGGCACAAAGGTGGCAAATGGTGATTTTTTTCTCGCTCCTCACTGCCTACTGACCCAATAAGTCACTGCTGTAGCTGCCATCACCCATTTGCTTGCCTTTATTAGGTACGAACATGGCTGTGGTGTTTCAGTCACCATAAAAACCATCAGAAGGATTTTTCCTTTAAGCTTAACTGTTTGGATGTGCATGCTTTCAAGGTCACAAGGTTTAGATGTGCAGTGTTCCTTGAGTAATTGTATCCCACAGTCCCCAGACCCCACTGTAGGCAGAAGTATCTGTCCATCTTCAATGACCACCAAGGATTGTAGGCAGACTGCACACCTTAAGGTGTATATGCTTCCTATCCTCCTTCTATGGAAGAAGTGAGCAAACTCCACCCTCGTTCTCTCTCTCCTCAGCTGTCTCCTCCAGCTGCTGGGATGCTAATCAAAATATGGTTCATCTGGGTAATGGGGCTTCTATAAGGATCTCTGTGTTGTGCAGCTTGTTCTATGCAAATGGAAACATGAGGGATTTAAACTTAGAACTACAGGAAGAAGCTTGTTACTTGCTCTTAGCTTTGATTTTCTGAGGTAAAATGCCTCTCTAAGCACAATTTTCTGAGCTAACCACAAACATGTAGTTACTCTGTTCTTCCTTAATCTCAAACCATATGGATTCACATTTGGAAAAATCCATTACAAAGACCCCCAGGTTTGCCCAACAGATGTGTTCTTTGAAAAACAACAGATAAAGCATGTGCAGTTTTAAAGATCGTCTGTACAGCTACCGACAGCTCAACAACTTTAGGAATCACTATGTGAACAGCATAAACAAAATCAAATGTAAGAAATTTTGCAGTTCTGAGTTGTCTGCCAACAGATGCATATTCTTTTTGAATCTCCTGAATTAATTAATGGAACCATCTTCGCTCCTGTTGGACTCGCCACTATTACAATACCATTACATTACCAGTTTTAGCAGGAGTGCAGTCATTTACTTTAAAAAACATATTCCATGTCAGGAATCTGAATAAAGCCAGAAAAGCAACTTTTCAATTCTAACACTTTGGCAAATGTCTAGCCTCTCCGTGTTTTTGTAATGGGTCAGGACCCAGGACCCATGCACTCCCCACCCTCTAACTTAATATTCTAACTACAAAGTGACTTAGTCACATTAAATAGGAATATTTGGTTCTGCAAATAAATGGAACATCTTTGTTTCTCTGGATTGTGTGATAGTGGAATTAACATATATTTACGTTTGCAAAGATACTGATTCAAAACTGATGCTTTCGAAAAGAAATGTCATTCAGTAAATGACAATTCATAACAGCAAGTCCATACAATTGACAAACCTCCCCATTATGTCTCTTTTGCATACCCTATCTAAATACTTTACTGAGCTGTCCTCTCAGTCCACAGTCCTGCACACTCAAACAAACTAGCACTAGACTAGCTCTGCATATCAAATATATAACCATTTTGTTACAGATAATGCTGGCTATCACTTTCTGACCTCTTTGTTTTACAGGCCCAGAGGCACTTCCAGATTTCTAAAACCTTTCATGCCTGTTTGTTAAGCTGTACTCTCTACACAGTGGCATTGCTCTACCTGCCTTGAAGGCAGCAGCTGGAACATTTTGGAAGTAAGATTGCAGCTCCTTAACTGGCTATGTCTGCTCACTCTCACTTATCTAATTTTCATACCATATACTTACAAACTTTCTGATCATTCCACTGCATTCCTGTTCAGCTAGTATACCATAATTTCTACTCACTCTGCAGTACTGTCCACACGAATACTTGGCAAAATAAAATGCAGGGTACAATGTCTCTTAAAATCTTTGCTGTGACTTTTTAAATTCAGATTCAACATGGTCTTTGCTTCTAGAAATTACATTCAATGTGCTGAGAAGTGGAATTCAAGTAGTTACACACACACTTATCCCATTCACATATACAAAAAAGCTTTTTTTCAGATCCATGCTGTATTGGTTGTTGTTGTGTCTTTCGGCTTTTCCCGGTTAGGGGTAGCCACAGCGGAACTCCGGTCCGCTAATGATTGGTAGTTGATTTTTTACGTGCTGAGTTACCAGCCTTGACGCACAACCTTCAACGAAGGTACGCCCATTCACGCATGTCTCCATGCAGAAGACGCTCTAGCTGAGAATCGAACCGGACATAAAATTAAAATATGAATGACATGCTAAAATATGAAATTTCTTTCAACAACCTAAGAGATGGCTTTATACATGGATATCGTCACCTGTAGAGGCTTCAGAAGTGACTGAGCAAATATGTCAAATTAATAAAAAATTTCTTACAAAAAAAGTGGCTGAGCAAAGAGAACAAGAGGAAAAGAGAGAATAATACATTACACTGAATGCAGAGAAATAGACAGTGACACAACAAGATGAGACAAAAAAATTAAAAAAAAAAAGAGAGAGATAAGGGGGCATGTTTAAATGAGCACGGCAAAGAACTGGAAGATACTTAAATCTCTTATCCTTATTTCATCAAGAAATTGGTGTTGTTAAGGGAAACCTCCATGTAAAAACAGGCACAATAAAAGATAAAGATAGGAGGGACTTTCAGAAAGCAGAAGATATTAAGAAGAATGGGCTTCCGGATATTGGCAAAGGCTCTTGCCACCCCCATAGTGCCTTTTTTAGGCAAGGCTCAAATGATAAACCTACCGCCCTAGAAAACAAAAATGGAGAAAAACTAAGGGTAATACTGCTCAATGCCAGAAGTCTAAACCTCAAGATGCACGCCCTCGAAGCCCTCCTCAGTATGGAGAACATCGATGTCTGTGCTGTGACTGAAACCTGGTTCAAGGCTCCTGAGAGCACCCCAGCACTATCAGGTTATACCTCATATCATGCGTTCCGGCCCCAAAATCCGGACCGAACCACAAAAGGAGGGGGAGTATCCATATTCATAAAGGATACCCACACCTCCAGGTTAGTGGCAACGCACAAAGCATCGGAGACCATCCAGGTGCAATTAACCATAGGTAAAACTGCCCTACAGTTTGTAGCATGCTACAGACCACCTTCTCAAACTCAGGAAACCCACACAGCCTTCCTGAAGACACTGGAGAGTATGAATGTCTCTCCAAACACCATCATACTGGGTGACTTCAACTACCCAAACATAGACTGGGAACATTACTCAAGCCCCAACACCCTAGCCCAAAGGTTCCTGGAGTTCATAAACTCAAATGCTATGGAACAACTAGTCACCATTCCCACAAGAGGAGAAAATATACTAGACCTGATCATCACAAACATGGGGACAAAATGCTCCACACCGGAAGTATATCCCTCATTGGTGAGATCAGACCATAAATTAATCTCATTGGAGATCCACATCCCGCCCCACCCCCAGCAAAAAAGACCACAGTGAAGAACTTCTCAAAAGCAAACTTCACACTTCTTAAGACTGGAGTGGTATCCTTCAAGGTCCCCGAGCCAGTGGAAACCACAACCCACGCTGCTGAAACCCTTACAAATGCCTTCTATGAGCACCTCCAGGAATGTATGGATCAAGCAATCCCTAATAAAATCAAGACCCTTTCCACCAAAGGCAGGCGCCCGGTCTGGTGGACCCCAGCCATAAACAAACTCTACAACAAGAGGAGAAAGCTACTACATGACAGAGCAAAATCCCTAAAAGGGAAGGCATCTCTGATCAATACTAGCAAAAACTACGATCACTCATAAAATCATCCAAGGCCAACTTTGAGAGAAAAATCGCTAATGACACAAAAGACAATCATAAGGCCTTCTTTAGCTATGTTAGAAACCTGGGTGGAAACTCCCAGATAAGCTCAGAATTAGTCCAAAATGATAAAAAAATCACTGAACCCACAGACATTGCCAACATACTGGCAGACAGGTTCAGTGCAAATTTCTCCCCTCCCTCCCCCCCCAAAAGGAGAAATATCTATCCCCACCAGAGTCTAGCCTCCCAAACATCTCAGATGCTCAGGTGAGAGCTGCTCTCTCTAAAGCAAAAAACACAGCATCAATGGGACCGGACGGTGTCCCCAGCTGTGTGCTACACGAACTCAATGAGGAACTAAACCCACACATAAGGCTGCTGTTTAATCTTAGCCTTACTACAGGATACATACCCAAAGAATGGCGTACGGCAACTGTGGTCCCACTCCACAAAGGCGGTGCTTCAACGGACCCTGGAAATTACCGCCCCATAAGCTTGACGAGCCTTGTCTGCAAAGCTATGGAGAGGATCATAATGGAACTCATAAATAAAGACATCGGGGACCTACAGACACTGGATCCTACCCAATTTGGCTTTGTCAAGGGCAGATCCTGCCTCTTGAACTTGGTCGACTTTTTCGAAACAGTCACTAAGGCCATTGATGAGGGTAAGGCAGTTCACACAGCCTACCTTGACCTAGCAAAAGCGTTCAACACAATACCCCACTCGGGCATCATAGAAAAGCTCACCAGCTTAGATGTAAACCCATATGTCATAAGATGGGTTGCAAACTGGCTCAAGGACAGAACTTAGAGTTGCTGGTGCCATGTCAGACTCTAAGCCGGTCACGAGCGGTGTCCCACAGGGCTCAGTCCTGGGCCCCCTCTTGTTCGGCATTTATTTTTCTGAAGTGCAGGCAAACATAGGGGGATTGTGGCTGACAAAATTTGCAGATGACTGCAAACTGGGCACCATAATTGACACTCCATCAGACACAGACATCCTCCAGAGTGGTCTCATAGAAATGGATAACTGGTGCCGGAGCCATGGCCTTAAGCTAAATGCCAAAAAATGTATAGTCATACCCTTTGGGAAAAACAAGGTAACCCCTAATTACCACATAGGTGGTAATCCATTAAACACGGAAGAAGTCATCAGGGACCTGGGGACCCAAGTTGACAGTAACCTCTCTTTTGACACTCACATTGCCAAAGTGGTTAGGAAGACCTTCTACATTGCCCACCTGATCATGAAGGGATTCACATCCAGATCAGGAGAGGTCATTGTACCCCTGTACTCTTCACTTATCAGACCAATGATTGAGTACAACGCCATTCGGAATGTACCTTACAAGACACCTGCAGCAGTTGGAAAGACCCCAAATGTTCCTCACCAAAAGGATAAAGGGGCTCAAACATATGTCATACGATGCCCGACTGAAGAAACTCCAGCTCTATTCAGTCGCATACCGTCTGCTCAGAGGTGATCTGTGCCTGACATACAAGGCCATGTCCAACCCGGAATTAATGGTCATGCTCCACCTCAAAAATCCAAATCCACCAGAGCCGCAAGAGACTTAAACCTCAACACGGATATAAATAGGACGTGCTGGAG
The DNA here is from genome assembly GCF_019279795.1 of Protopterus annectens. NCBI lineage: Eukaryota > Metazoa > Chordata > Ceratodontiformes > Protopteridae > Protopterus > Protopterus annectens. The sequence continues at coordinate 553,390,404 of NC_056727.1, forward strand.
GGACAGATTCATCACCCAGAGACTCCCTACACTATGGAACAGAATCCCAGTCCATGTGAGGCAGAGCCCCTCACTGACTCTGTTCAAGAGAAATCTTGACGAGTGGATGGGAGATCGTAGGTTTACCCCGGGAATCATCTCTGTGTCACTGCTGGACAAAGGCACAGCAAACTAATGGGTATAGTATTCTCATCCTAAGGGGTGGTGAAAGCCACACACACTCTGGCTAGGCTTATAAATGCCCTAGGGCAGATAGCCTAGTATGAACCTATGAACCTATAAGACATGGGAAGAATGTATAGAACTACTATAAAAGAGGTGGCAGAAATATACAGAACTATAAAAGGAAGACTCTTAAAATTACTATAAAAATGATGGTGTGCTCTCTGAGTTAGAGCCAGTCATCCTGGAGAGTGAAGTCAAATGAGTCTTAGAGAGCCTTGATAATAACAAAGCTGCGGGAAGTGGTGTTGGGGTTGAAGCATACTTCTCAACTGTCCGATTCGGAATCAGATTTTAGCTCTGTCCTTCTTAATCCCTCCTAAAACTGGTACCTTTTGGAGAAAAGGTGGTGAATTACACTTAATAAATAATAATTAGAGATATTCATAGTTGTTCATAGGATGGTACTAGGCTATCGGCCCTAGGGCCTATACAAGCCTAGCCATAATTGACTCCTTTTACTTCAGAAAACGCATATTAATTCACAATTTCTTAATATGCCAATGTTTCAAGTTAATACCACTGATATTTTAAAAGTGTCCTTGACTGTCGCTGATTATTTCTCGATTTGTCTCTGACTGGTTGAGAGCTAAGGGTTAGAGCCCTGGTCTAGTAAACCGGGGGTCATGAGTTCATATACCAAGGCTTCTACTTGTCCTTTAAAAGGGGTTGGGGTTTGGCATAATGATTAAGGTTATTACCTTGCAGACACAAAGTACAGAGTTTGATTCCCACCTTTGATGTAAATCAGCTAGGCTTAAAATGGCCTAATATTTGCCTAGAAATCTAAGTGATGGAATTCCACTGAAATTGTTTAAAATCCTGCAAAATAATGCCGTTACATTGTTAGATATAATTTACTAGGAAATCTGGAAAACATAACAGTGGTCATTAAACTGGACAAATTTGATTTATATTTCAATCCAGCAAAAGGACAACACTAAATAGTATTCATATTATTGCACTTCATTTGCTTCACATGCTGTCAGTGTACTGCTTAAGAACCTGCAAGCCAAATTCCAGCAATATACAGATCAATATATCTGCCAGATTTATGTTTTGTTTTAAGAGGTAGAGATGGCAGAGAGCAAACAGCCAACACCTACTGGATAATAAAGAAAGCAAAGAATACAAAAAAAAATATTTACTTTTGTTTTACTGACCACTCAAGCCTCTGGTTGCATGAACTATAAACTGTGGTAAGCTCATAGAGAAACAGAGATAACAGATCACTTTGATTTGCTTCTGAGGAATCTGTATGCAGACCAAGAAGCAACACTTGGATCTAAAAATGGAATTACTGTTTCAAGACTGGAAAATGATTGCGACAAGACTGTATATTGTCACTCTGTATTTAAAAATGTTATAAAAATCTGTATACCCAACCCAGTGTTTTTCCCAGAAACAACATGGCTGTTAGAACTGGACTATAAGGAAGGCTGTGTGTCAGAAAACTGATGCTTTTGAATTATGGTTTTGGAGAAAACTTTGAGACTTCCATGGACTTCAAGAAGATTAAACCAGTCGACATTTAAGAAAATAAATCCACACTGTTTGCCATGAGCTCTAACAGTAAAAATAAAACTCCACATTATGCAAAGACAAGATTCACTGGAGAAGGTAATGATATTTATTTGAATTTTTTTGCCGGGGTTGATCACCGACTAATTCTGATGAATTTCAGTGTCAGCCTGGGGTAACTTTACAAAACACAGTACGATAACACGCAATGCTCTGAATGCAAAATAAATCCAATGTATTCATTTATAATATACACAGATGTTTCAAAACAATGGAGCAATTAGAGTAAAATAAATTGGAGATATGAAAAGCAGCAAAATATTTTAGTGGTTGAGTTACACAGGAGAAGATTTCAAGTAGATCTAAGTGATGTAACCTTAGGTACATTCTGCTTGATAAATTAAATGTGATTTTAATAGAGAATGGAATATAAATAAAAGGATGAGTCATTAATTGGAGGTGGGAGGGACTCCCACAGTTTGGGACCATGAACTGAGAACACATGTTCAGAGGCATACAGCTTGGTATGTGTGATTTGTGTTTTAAGGCCTGAGTGGTTCAAGTTTCTTAGTTTTTATGCGGGGGTGTGTCTTACTACTAATGAGGTTAAAGGATGGAAAGTATGTTCATGTAGTAATTTGAAGAGCTATGATCCTAGGAGTAGGTCTATTCTTTGGTTAACTGGGAGCCAGTTGCCTCTTTGGTGTTACGCAATGGTGTTCAGTATTAGAAGTATACAATAAATCTACATATTTTTCTTGTATTTGAATAGTGATGGAGTTTTTAGTATAAGCTTTTGATATGAGGGAGACTGAATTTGAATTGTACAAGTAGGAGTTATTTTCTTTATTGCAGATCTGGTGGAGTGTAAGAGGAAAGGGGATATTTTTTTGCCCAGAAAAGTAGAGGATATTGTTTTTACCTACATTATAAAAATGCAAATGGAAGATGAGGGAGGGATCTAACCACAGACCATGATACTAGACTAACTCAAAGGGATATTTGTTGCAATCATAGATTGTTAAAGTTTTCTTGGATTTGCTGAGTTTTTGTTTAGTACCAAAAAGCATAGATTTAGTTTTGGATGCATTTAGTATGAGGTTTTAGTAGTAATCCATTCTTGAAAGTTTGAACTCAAAGGAAAAACAGGGTGACAAACGCTAAGGTGGCTATACGGTATTACTGAAGTAATACGTATGAATTTGCATGAACTTAAAGAAGCAGTTGTGTGAAACTCCTTGACAGCACAAACACTCAAACAAAAAGTGGGAAAATGAATCTGTGGTGTTAAAAATACAAGCTATATTTTTACAGTATCAGCTTAACTACAGGGGAGTTTTTGAGTTCAATGGCTGTTTTTATCCTCTCTACCAGACAAACTTGCATTTTGTCTGAGAAGCTCCTTCACTCAAGAATGTGTGCACCTGATGTCAAAGTACAACATATTACACGCAGACTGTAACAGCATGACTAGCTGTTGGGCCTCCTAGATTGTTCCTAACCACTAAGGAAAAGCACCTTCTGCAAATCAAGATCTACTGAAGATTTGACAACTACAAGGTAATGTTAGGAGGCAAGTTACAGGGAATTCCAATGCCTAAAAGGTCAAAAGACCAGAAGCATAAGTCCTGAAATTCAGACATAACAAAGGGCATGTGACTCCTACAGTTGCAACTGGGAAATTAATACATGAAGGAATCAACTTCAAAGATGGTTGCACACTGATCAACAGCTTAACTTCAGCTCTGCAAGTGTGAAAAAAGAGAGAGATAAGGGTTACTATATTCTGACAGTTTTAGTAAAATTCAGCTACTGGCTAGTAAGTACACTGCCTAGATGCCAGTATAGAATAAACTTAGCCTGAAAGAAAATCAGCTAGAAAGGGGGAAGAGAAAACACTAACTGGGAAGAATCTTACAGCTGTATAGAAAACAGCAGTTCAAGCTACAGCTGTGGTACAAGAGATGGCTTCCAGTAATTTAAAGGAAAAATAAATCAAATGTGCTCAAAGCTGATTAAAATAAATGAAACACTGAAGAAGTATATTCAAAAGCTGGAAAAAAAGGAAGAAGCTTTAAAAAGCAAGTCATATGAAGTTATAAAATCGCAAAAATCAGAGACTGAAACGAAGAAAAGGCTGGCTGATTAGACTGTTCAAGAACAGCCATTTTAAAAAAAATGGTACAGGACAGAGTACACAAAGAAAAAAACGTTTTAAAAAAATGGTACAGGACACAGTTCACAAAGAAAACCTAAGATTTTCTGTTGTCCCAGAGAAACTGAAAGAAACATGCTGTATGAATTTTATGAAAGTACAAATATGCAACTGGACTGGTATTCCACAGCAGGATTTAAGTGAAAGGGTACATCGCATGCATCCTCTAAACCTAGCTACAGTGGATATAAAAAGTTTACACATCCCTGTTAAAATGCCAGGTTTTTGTGATATAAAAAAAATGAGACTACAATAACTCATTTCAAAACTTTTCCCATCTTTAATGTGACCTATAACCTGTATAATTCAATTGAAAACAAATCTGTTAGGGGACAAAATATATAAAAATAAAAAAACGTACAATACGCTGGTTGCATAAGTGTGCACACCCTTAAACTAATACTTTGTTGTGTGTGCACACCCTTAAACTAGTACTTTCTTGAAGCACCTTTTGATTTAATTACAGCATTCAGTCTTCTTGGGTACACACCTGCCATCAATTAAAGAGACTCTGATTAACCCCCAAATAAAATTCAGCTGTCCTTGTAGGATTTTCCTGACATTTATTTAGTTGCCTGCTAGAGCAAAAGCCATGGTTCGTACAGATGCTTACAAAGCCTCAAAGGGATTTCATTGTTGAAAGGTATCAGTCAGAAGGGTATAAAAAAAATTTCCACAGAATTGGATATACCATGGAACACAGTGAAGACAGTCATCAAAAAGTGGAGAAAATATGGGACAACAGTGACACTGCTAAAAACTGGATGCCCCTGCAAAATTGATGAAAAGACCAGACGAAAACTGGTCAGGGAGGCTGCCAAGAGACATACAGCAACACTAAAGGAGCTGCAGAAATTTCTGGCAAGTACTGGTTGTGTACTACATGTGACAACAATCTCCCATATTCTCCATATGTCTGGACTATGGGGTAGGGTTGCAAGGCAGAAGCTTTTTCTTACACAGAAAAACATCCAGGCCTGGCTAAATTTTGCAAAACAATATATCAAGTCTCCCAGTCTTTCTGGCCACAATTCCAAAAGGTACGTTTGGTGCAAAAACAACACTTCGCATCACCAAAAGAACCCACGGTGAAGCATAGTGGTGGCAGTATCATGCTTTGGGGTTGCTTTTCTTCAGCTGGAACTGGGGCTTTAGTCAAGGTGGAGGGAATTATGAACAGTTCAAATACCAGTCACTTTTGGCCCAAAACCTTCAAGCATCTGCTAGAAAGCTGAAGAGGAATTTCACCTTTCAATATGACAATGACCCCAAGCATACATCCAAATCAACAAAAGAAAATTAAAGATTTGGAATGGCCCAGCCAGAGCCCAGACCTAAATCCAATAGAAAATCTGTGGCGTGACCTGAAGAGGGCTGTGCACAAGAGATGCCTTTGCAATCTGACAGATTTGGAGCGCTTTTGCAAGTAAGAGTGGGCAAATATTGCCAAGTCAAGATGTGCCATGCTGATAGACTCCTACCCAAGAACACTGAATGTTGTAATTAAATCAAAACGTACTTCAATAAAGTATTAGTTTAAGGGTGTGCACACCCAACAAAGTATTAGTTTACGGGTGTGCATGCTTATGCAACCTGCGTATTGTACGTTTTTTTATTTTTTATATTTTTTCCCCTAACGGATTTGTTTGTTTTTCAATTCAATTGTACAGGTTATAGGTCACATTAAAGGTGGGAAGAGTTTTGAAATGATTTATTGTGGTCTCATTTTTTTATATCACAAAAACCTGGTATTTTAACAGGGGTGTGCAAACTTTTTATATCCATTGTATGTGAAAGCATCCAAGACCTGTACTGGTAAAGATGCAATCACACCAGTGATCCTGACAAAACTATGGCAGAAGAGTAAGTATTAAAAAACTGGAGACAGTAGAGTGCTTTTGGAAAATGATTACTCACTGTACACCAGACAGAAGTGAAGCAAATTTATTCTGGCAAACCAGGGAATGTTGAGAGGCAGATTTGAGATTCAAGCTGCTGCATCCAGCCGTCTTCAGAATATTTTTTTCCCTACAGGATCAGTCATATTTTGATGTAGAACAGGCTAAGGAGGAAACACAAATGTTTGCTCAAAAAAGGTGAGCCATCAAAGAGAAGAAAGCTTAGGAGGAAATACAAAAGTATGTCTAACAAAAAGTGAGCCATCAAACAGAAGAGAAAACCAGATATAATAGTCTGGGAAAAGAAGAAAAAAGTAGCATCAGTCAATGAAACTGCAGTGTCTTACACAGAGACACATTTATAAAATATCAGGATTTTCAGGCAGAAACTACGGCAATGTGGAAGTATACAGAGACAGTTCCAATAGCAGTAGCAGCAATGGGTCTTATAAAAAAGAATTTACAATTGTACTCTATATGTTACCAATACATGTAATACCGAACGAATTGCAGGAGTCATTACTGGGTACATCCTAGTTGCTGTGAAGAGCACTTCTGTCTAACATCAAAGATTGAAACGATACTAATATCATGAACTTAATCATACTTTGACTTAGGAGTGGGGTCTATTCCCGTTATGGTATCAGAAACCCAAAAGACTTGGAGAAATTAAAGACCGAACATTATGTTCATAAAGTAGCATAAAGTATGCTAAGAACTAAACCTGCATGGGAAAGGAGATCCTGCCGATAGGCATGACTGCAATTAGGGGTACAGAGAACAGGCAAGAGGGGGCTGGGATTTGCTGGAGGAAGCTGGCAAAGGAACCAAGGGACTGAGAAAAATAGAGAGAGAAAGGTAATGGAATGGGAAGCGGTCAAGAAGACATTTGGATTGGAGGCTAGTGATTGCCCTTCCTATCACTGACTGACATCAAAGTACAGAGAAAGGAATAGGGGAATCTTAACCTGCACTAGCTGAGGTTTTAATTGGATCTAGAACAGAAGCTGCTGCTAAAAAAGGAAGAATTAGTAGGGCATGTAAAATATTGCACAATGATGATAGGAATCAATCAGAATATGTCAAAAAAGACTGGGAAGAGATCAGATATGCAATTCATAAGGAAATAATGGGAGTAAATATGTACGACTCCTACATATGCAACAAAATCTAGATGATTTAGGATTTTTGCTTGGAAGTGTTTGCATATATACTTTTAAACCCAAAGCAGAATTCCAAGATTTTTCCTCAAGTAGACAGCAAATGTTGGAGGTGAGACGGGAAGGATAGTGTTAAATGAGATTTCTGTCTGGCAAATGGCTTGACAGTAGTCAACACATGGTTCTCAAAAGAGAGGCAAATCACAAGATGCTTCCTCCTAGCAAGGAAAGGGCAATGGGGTAGAATTAGTGATTGCAAAGCTATCCCCAGTGAACGAGTCAGCCCACAACATAAATGACTGGTTGTTGCAATTAGCTGGAAGCAGTGGTCAGAGAGGGCTCTAAAGGTCAACAGAGACCCAGGCTAAAGACCTGGAATTTGACTGGAGACAGCACAACAGTTCAAGGAATTATGCAGGGCTCTAGCACCTCAAAAAGAGGAGGAAATAGGTGGAGTTGAAGAGGAATAGCAATGCCTCAAAACAGCATGTGTGAGGACTACAGAATAGATACGTGTCCGGGCCAGGTATGGAAATAAGGTATATGACAACAGCAGGTGATGGAATGCAGCAAGTCTAGGAAGTCATCAAAGGAAGGAAGGAGTGCAGGAAAAAAGTGGGAGACCGAAAAGATGGACAAGGCTAGGAAGGAATACTGGTCAGCTAACAGAGAAGCTAAGAAAGGAGCTGAAGTAGCAAAGAACCGGTCATCAGAGGCACACTACCAGCTTCTGGAAAGTAAGTCAGTAGACTGCACAAAAAGTATATCAGACTGCAAGGCAAAGACGGAAAAAAGATAGTCAGACACCCTTCGTAAGGGATGCCAGCAACAACCTGCTCACCAGTCCACAGCACATCAAAGACTGGAAGGAATACTTTCAGCAGCATCTGAATGAAGAAAACCTTACAGAAGCTATACTGCCTCAGACACAACCCATGATGAAAGAGAAGGAGGAGCCCACCATAGAAGACGTAAGAACAGCACTAAGGAAAATGAAGTCAGGGAAAGCTCTCAGATTAGGTCACAGCAGATATGATAAAGATGTTGAATGAGATAGGGAAGAAATTGCTCCTGTGGGTACTCATAGCAGTGTGGAGAGAAAGGCATATCGCAGATGACTTGAAAATAAGCATACTAGTACCAGTGTTCAAGAACAATGGGGGCATTCACAACTGTGAGCAGTACAGAGGTATCAAACTCCTATCACATTGCATCAAAGTTTTGGAAAGGGTGACAAACACATATATAGATAAACAAATATGCATAATAGTAGAAAGTAAGATGGGAGATGAGGAGTTTGCATTCAATCAGGCTGCAGCACAACTTGCCCAGGGTTTACAGTGAGACATTTGAAAAGCTAGAGATGAGGAAGCAGTCCAACTGGGTATTCCTAGACCTGGAGAAAGCATATAACAAGGTCCACAAAAGCTGATTTGGGTAGTCCTACAGTGGTTCGAAGTCTCAGAAACATTGGTAGAATTAGTACAAGCCATGTACAAGGACTCAATGACTTAAGTATGAACAGTGTTTGGTCTCAGAGCGGGGTTTCCAGTGGAAACAGGTGTGCACTAAGGTTCAGCAGTTGTTCAGCAAGAAGCAGTGCAAGTTCCAGACATGACTTCCAGGAACCTAGAGGAGAGTTTAAAGAAGCTGCACACAGACCTGTTTAAAATAAATGAAACGGTGATGAAGTATATCAATACCAACAATAAAAAAGTGGGAAAAATGGAAGAAGCTTTAAACAGATATTTAGATAAGGTGACAGAACTTCAAAACTCAGAAGGTGAAATGAAGAAACAGCTGGCTGAATACGAGACTACACAAGAAGAGATGTTTCAAAAAATAATAGAATTAGAGGACACGGCATGCAGGGAAAACCTGATATTTTATGCTGTACCAGGGAAGTTGGAAGGAACAGACTGTATTAATTTAATGAAAGCACACACAAATAACTGGACTGGTATTCCACCACAAGAACTGTTAATTGAAAGGGCACACTGTGTGTAAACTCCAAATCTGGTTATTCAAGAACAACCTACACCTTTAATTGTAAAGATGCAGTCTTGCTGGCAGAAGGAGTTGATTCTGACAAAACGGTGGCAGAAGGACAAAATGGTAAAAGTCAGAGACAGTAGCACATTTGTGGAGAAATGACTACTTACTGTACACCAGGCAGAAGAAGAGTAAATATATTCCATTATTTAGGGATTGTTGAGAAGCAGCCATGAGATTCAAACTGCTGTAGCCAGCAATCTTCAAAGTGTTTTTCCCTGGAGGGACAAAATCATGTTTTGATGGAGATCATGCTAAGGAGGAAATACAAAAGTCTGTCCAAAAAAGGGTGAGCTGTAACAGAAGGATGTTCTGTTTCATGTTCTTCTGGTGATAAGGACTACGGAGAGACTGAGCCTGTGAAATCTTTTCCACTGTTTAAAAGGAAAATGCCTGAGAGAAGGAAGAAAATATCACAGTTGACCAGAAAATTGAGAATATGTTGGAAATTAAACAGACACAGGATTTGGGGGATGGACATGAACGTGATTAAAGCTAGTAACTTGGAAATCGACAAACTTGGGATGATAAAACAATAATTATATTTGTGAAATATGACAGAACAAAAAATCTGAAGTATTGGACTTCATGGACTTTGTTAAACTTGTAGGGGACTTTAAAGCATATGCCTTGCTTCATGCTATTAATGTTCGAAGAATAAAATCAGTAACTTGAAAACTGACAAATGTGGTATTAATAGCAGTAATTATACTTGTGAAACATGGCAGAAAGAGGATTTAGAAATATTGGATTTTTGTGGACTATGTCAAACTTGTAGGGAACTCTAAAACATATGCCTTACTTTATGTCATAATATCAAAGAACTACTTTGGAGAGGAGAAGAGGAGGGAGAAAATTAACTCCAGGTAAAACAAATTTAATGTTGCATAACTTTCTTTGCAAGCTATGGAGTATGGATTAGAAATGACTCCATTGTTGCAGCTAAGGATATGCGGGAAGAGATTAAACAGAAGTTAATACAAAAACTGCAAAACTGGATGCTTTGTCATATGGATGTGGATAGTAAGATACAAGCAGTTAAAATGTTTTTAGTCCCTTTAGTCTTATGCACAGGTCAGGCATATTTTTATCAACTTGAGGAGAAGTTGTGGATAGCAATTAATAAAAAGCTGAAGGATTTTATCTGGGAGGAGAAGACAGCAAGGGTCAAGTGGGATAAGCGGATTCTTCCAGTAGAACAAGGCAGACTAGGATTACTCAATTTGAAGGTGCATTTTAGAGCAAGATAGTTAAGGCTCTTAGACACAGCAGAAGCAGAAAAATAATTCAAGGTGGAAAGGGATGAAGATGATAAAGGGAAAAGCTCAAGAAACAAGGAGAGACTGGGATTGTGGATGCAGACTCAAGAAGAATGACAGTACTCATACAAAATATTATATTCATAAAGTAGCAGGGAATAATTTAAGAACTAAACCAGCACGGGATGGGAGAAAAGAGATTCTGCCGATAGGGATGACTGCAGTTAGGGATACAGACAATAGGCAAAAGGGAACCAGAATTTATTGGAGGAAACTGGCAAAGGATCCAAGGTACTGGGAGCAAATAACTAGAAAGGGAAAGGTAATAGAATGGGAAGATACCAAGAATTTACTTGGGACGCAGGTTAGAGACTGCCTTCCCTATCAAGGATTGATATCAGAGTATAGGCAAACAGAAAGAAATAGGGAAGTCCTAAATGAAAAACTAGCAGTGGTAGAGTTTTTAATAGAATTTAGAACAGAAGCTGCCATTAAAAAAGGAATAATTAGTAGAGCATATAAAATATTACACGATAACTATAAAAATCAGTGGATCTTAGAAAGGATTGGGAAGGGAGACTGGATAAGCAATTCACAAGGAGACAATAGGGCAATATATGTACATCTCTCAAATATGCAGAAAAGTCCAGAATATTTAGGATCTTTGCCTGAAAGTGTTTACATACATATTTTTATACCCCAAGTAGACTCCAAATAATTTTTCCTCAGGTGGATTATGGATAACAAACTGAGGTGTGATGGGGAAGATAGAGGTAATTGGGAACATATTTTTTAGGAGTGTAATGCATTGGCAGACTTTAAAGATTCCCTGCAGACCGCTCTGTCAGGGATGTTGGGTGAGCAGACTGGCTTGACTGGGGAGATGACTTTAAGCTACAATATAAAATCGGAATTGTCTATATATAGTAAAGCCTTGCTGAGTGTAATTATGGTGGCTGCCAAAAAAGCAATTACTAGAAAATGAAAAACAAAGTCTAAACCAGCTTTACTAGAAGTAGTGAATATAGTAACAGAGATAAAAGAACTTGCACCTTCCCTTTTCTAAAAATCCCAGTTCAAATAACATAGGAAAAAATAGGAATTGTGGGAACAATATATGCAAAGAAGGAACAAGGTTTAAAAGAAGGCAGGATTTAAATGAGCTATATAATGCTTAACTGAAAGTGACTGGATAGAAAAGTTATGTATGTTTGCAATGACAGTTGTCTCAATGGTGCCTGTGATGCATAATGTTTGCAACTAAAGTTGCGTCAATGTTGTTTGTTCTTCATTTATATAAATGTAAAATTGCCTATGTGATACATGATAATTTAATAAAGATGTTTTTTATTTATTTAAAAAAACTGTCCGGATGTTTATACAATATCCAAATGTTTGCCTCACATTTAGGTCTGTTCTCCAATATTGTGGATTTCTGGCAAATAACGGAGGACTGAAGTCACAAAATAATTAAATACATTTGAGTTTCAGACTTCATATCCTTCAGAAAATACACGCTAATGCAAAATCTATTATTCTATCAATTTTCTAAGTTTAAAAGAGCAATGTTTAAAATGTATTCCTGATTTGGGGTTGTCGTTCCTCATTGTTTGGCTTTGTCCAGATTTCTTGAACTTAGAAGTTGAGAGTTGAAGTACTCCAACTCTGCTTTGTTAGCCAACAGAGGGCGATACTTCAACTTTGTTTTTTATGAACTGACCAAATCTACCCCTACTGCACGGCATTTTAAAGATGTTCTTATGAATGATATCATTATTCCATTTTTTACGTTTACAAAATGTTTCTATCATCTCACTGAATGCTTTCTTACATTTAGTAAGACTCACAGTACTTTGTTGATTTACACCTACCTACCAAGTCAAAGCTAAAGCACACAATCTGAAACATAAAATTACATATCAAGGAGTATGACACATAGCCAAGGACTCTTCATCTGATAGCACCAATCTAACATATGAGGCAGAATACCTTTGTTCTGAATATAACTGTTTAAATGCTACATGATACTGATTCATTAGCGGTTTGATCTTGCTATGACAAGAGTAACAGATTTAGTACTCATGCTTTGGGTTATGCTACACTGTAATATAATGGGCAACGTTATAAACTCAGTAAAGCAATTAAGACAGGCTTGGCAAAAGACCTTGTTTCATGCTGTACTAAAGTGTCACAATTCGGTACTTCCTGTAAAAACAGCTGCAAACATGACCTTGGCAGAACATGATACAGACCAGTTTAATTTTCTCAAGCTCAGCCAACCCTGTGAACAAAGAATTAAAAATCTCCCACTCTACCAATATAGTTCTTCTACAGCCAATTTTTCTCACAGGTCCACCTACACACATTTTAAATAACCAGTTTTTGCTTTGCTACATTTTCACTTTATTGTATTTATTTAATCAGTTGTTAAACATGTGGATGGACTGATTATTCAGAATCATTTGCCACAATGTCTGGAAATGCCTGAAATAGTTACAACCGAAGTAAAAATAAATTATAAAAAAGGACAAAGTACACAAAATACAGAGAGATAAGACAGTATGTTACCTAATCATAACCACCACCCAGTCTAAATAAAAACAAGTAGAATGTGCAGTTTCTGAACTGATGCACAGACAGGAGAAATGACAATGAACAGCACTGCCTGGCTGTCACACAGCTCAGTTCAAAAACAAGTCAGCAAACACCCTTTCACCTTTTACCATGTAGCACAGCCTTTTTCTTTTTAACTACAAATATACAACAGAGGGCTATGTGTGCATATAGCTTAATCTTTATACACCTTCTTATTACATCTTACTAACATAAATCTGGGTCTTTATAAACTGCAGTAAATGAACATTGGCAAAAGGAGATGACCAACACATCTGTGGTTAAAAGGGAAATGTGTGAAACTCAAATCAATATTAAAAATCTATGTACAATGGCACCTATAGAATGCTACTCTACAAAAATATCCAGTTAGTAGGGTTGCTAAACTCGAAACAATCTTTTTAAAAGTCAGATTCTAAGCACTGTAGGGTATTTATACAGCATAAAGTGAACAGAGTTCCAACAACAGTCTGACAAGTACTGAAAGTGTGGGAAGTAGGTGATTGCAGGGTAGCAACATTGTGAGACAGAAACTGAGATCACTGGCACTTTACTTATTATGTAATTCATTTAGTTCACTAATGAAAGAGACCAAGTCAGGTGTGGTCAAAGAGGATTTGTGAGAATATTCTAGATTTTTTTTTTTTTTTTTTTTTTAAAGTCTGGCTAGAAAAGGCCTTCTTGACCGAGGACACTGTGTGAGAACGAACAAGGTTCTTCAAAGCCAAAAGATTAGTGATAATTTCTGAAAAGTGATGGAGAAAGCTACAGTATGAATGAGGATAGGGTGGAAAACGGTGGCCTAACTAAATAAATCTGAAATCAAGTACGAAGAGAAGGTAAACTCTTTCAGTAAGAAAAAAACAACCTGGACCAGGGGTAAGGGGGTTGAGGAACAGCAGCATGAAATGACAAATTATAATTTTAGGAGAGTCTGTAGTCTGTTATACTGGATACTGAAGTTAGTGCAATTATACGAGTGCAATTATACGAACATTCACTTGTGCAATTCAGGTTACATCTTGGCTGGGTAAAAATTATTATTCAGTAACATGCTGACTTATCTCCATGTATTCTGTAACAGGTGTGGATATGGTGGCCATGACATGTACAATGTAGCAATGTGAGTGAAGAAATGAGAAAATGGGCTAACTAAACAAATGCTAACATCTCTGAATGTTTATAACTATTGTAAAGAATGTGAGGAGAAAGTGGTAAAATCAGAAAGAGTATGAATTTGAAGTCTCACAGAAATGCTAAAACAGCATAGCTTACATCTTGTTATAGTTATAGTTAATCTGCAGTCATTTGCAGTTAAGTCACTTGGCTGTGGTGGCCAAGTCATGCTGAATCAGGAATTTGATATTGTTAGGGGTTGGAGATGGCATAGTAAGTACCAAGCTACCAGTAAAGAGCGCTTTAGCTGTGGATGCCAAACAGCGCTATAGCAAAACAGAGGGAGACACATTGACTGATTATCCAGAGCCATCTTCAGAAAATGAGGATAAATGTGAAAAGAATCGCAGAATTTGTAAAACAGACATAGGGGCAAATGTAAATAAATGCCTACTGTTCTTAGATCTGTGAGGCAGAAATGAAGGCAACTAAAAAAATTAATCTAAAAAGATAATCAGGTCCACTGAGCTCTCAAAATCCTAGTAGGAAGCAGATCTTCAAGGTGAATCTGGCAGTTAGTGCAGAGGATTAAAGCTCTGACTTGTTAATAAGCTGCTTTCTGGGACAGGGTTTGAAATTTTCTACTTTCATTTGTCTACTGAGTAACCTTAAGAAGCCATTTAACCAGATAGCACTTTGGGTAACTGGAATTTGGGCTAAACTCCTTAATGGTCTCCTGGACTGTATGACTAGTAGTTACAAATGAACTGTGAATCTAAAGGAGGTGACAGGGATTTTAAAGGTGACAGGAGAATGAACACCTCCTTCAAGAAAGGCGTCACAAGCCTAGTTCTACTGGGTCGTGCCATTTACAGAGTCAAGATACACCATATCTGCAGCAACATGCACCTAGACTGCAGAATAACTTTTATCCAAATCAAAAATGGAAATGGAAGAGGGTACTTCACCACCCAGAGAACTGTGTCCACTTGGCTGAAAGTAGCTCCAAAACTCTGGTATAAATGTCTTTCAAGGTCAAGAGAACTAGTAGGAAACCGAAGCCTTTGCACAGAGGCTGTTGTTATCATGGCTTCCTAACTGCAAACTGAAGTATGTAACTCTGACAAACTCTTTACAATGAAAAGACAATCAAACAGCCACATAAGTGACTAAAATACTGATAAAAACATTGACAACTACACTATCAGCCTAGATAAAGCTGTGGGAAAGCCTCAACTGCAAGACAGATCAGTGAAGGTATGACTGGCAGTAAACCAAAAGTATGCATTAAACCTAAATAGGGAGGAAATAAATAGCCTTGCAGTGCAGTCTTTATGTAGTATAAAGTATGCACTAAATAATTTAAAAAAATTGTGACCATTTTATTGAACAGGACCACAGGTAATGTAATATTTAAAAAAAGAAAACGTGAACTCCTATAGGTGGACTCGAACCAGATACTTTAGCTTCCACAAGCACTGTGCAGCAGCTGCAGCAATCATGTATCTATTTCAGCTTTAGTGCTGCTCATGCTGTAGGGAGCAGCCTTATAGACTGCATTCCTTCTGTCAATTCTTTTTGGTATTTTAGAGTTACTAGCATGTACATTTGATGAACTATGTACAATAAAAAGCTGATTAAATTTACATGCTTCGGATCTAAGGTTAGGAAGCCTGCTACTTCACCCATACATAACATGAATATCTCTAGCTCAGGATGGTCTCCTTGTTGGCCTTGCATGAATGATAAGTCATAGACTTTCTTCCCAAAACTTGGTTAGCAAGCACAAAAATCAAAAACTTTCCTCTTCCTGTGAGGGAAAACACATCCACTGCTCGTGCCTCTTACAAAGACATAAGAATTTGGAATGTTGCATTTTCCATTGCTACAAAATGACCATCTTGTGGGGTATCTTGTACCCCCAAAACAATTGCTATGGATGACAGCCCCTTAATTTTAACTGCAAGACAGGGCTGCAGTAATAATTTAATGAGCATACTATCACCTTATCTTCTCTGGGATGTGAAATGCTACCAGGACAATGTCATGATCAACAGCCCAATCAGCTAGCCAACATGAGATTCCTACAGATGGGGTACAAATATGATCCTCATGTTTCTTTAGGAGGCATACCACAGTTTGATCTTCTGACCTAATGAGCAGGCGTTTTGTCTCCCCCTCCAGAAGGTTCACAGCAAGCAGTACTGGCCTCAGCACCAGAGGGCACGTGAAGTCCCTGCTCCCAAGTATTCCACTTCCCTTGCACTAGCACAGACCATAAGTGGGATCCCTAAGCCCACCAGCAGAGTAACAGACATTAAAAAAGTCAAAAGGTTTGCAAAAGGAAAGGCTCTCATTTCAGGCTGGTGGAAATGATCCACTACTCAAAACAGGATGATAACAGCCGATAACAAACTGAAGCCCCTTGGCTGAATGGCAACTCTGCAGTCACTGCTATCTTATAATCCAGAGAAGCATCCTCATGCAAAGGGAAGCCAGCAGAACTATGAGAACAGTGCCTGCCATCAGGCTTTTGGATGAACAAGCAGGATTGAGGGGGCACAGAACATTCAACGCCAGCTCAACCATTCTTTTTTATGGGGGAGACAATTAGATCCTGTTGCAGAGTGGTATCAATGGGAAGGTCAGGAGCTGGACTCCTACAATTGAAAGTGGGAACTGGGAGGGTGAGTGCAGCCATTTGAGATGTGCATTTTGGGTATGTAAAGCTATGGACCATGCTGTTGGTTCCATCACGGTGGACAATGCAATCTGTCTGCAGGCCAGGCCTAAAGGAAGGGCAGAAGTATACTCGGAAAATAATCCGAGTCAGCAGTGGAGGACAGCCTGCCAATACATGTACCTCCCCTACCCCAGCCAAAGGAAAAAGGGTCAACAAGATACTACTCACTGGGAAAGGGAGACCTCTCCATAATGGTAGGGCAGGCATGGAAAAAAATGAATCAACTGGATGTCAGGATTGCTTGACAGTCATGTTGACAAGACTGGCAAAATAAACTGATAAAAAGGTGTGTATTCATGCATGCAATACCACAAGAATGCAAGCTTGCACAGAGCTCTGTTCTCCTTGGGATGAAAGGGATAGCAAGTGAGAGAAAAAGGTAACTTCACCCATAATGAAAGGGATTTTTTTGCGACTCCAAATTACTGTGACCATAGCAAAGGTCAAACAGTTTACAGAAGTAGTTCAAAAACAAACTAGAAGCTTGTTATGTAAGCAAGACAACATAAAAAACCTCACCTCCTGAATCAGTGCCCGTATCCAGACAACCCTGGTGATGATTCCTCACAAACATGGCAAAGGACAGCACAATGAACTAGAAGCGGTGCTGACCTAAAACAGAATATTAAACTTCCTCGGCGGGGGTCATCGTATCAGCAGGGTTCACAAATAACACACACAGGGTAGACACGTTCCAGCCTCCATGAGAACTATATTCTAAAACTCTCTGGATGAAATGTGTACCACATGGGATGCAAATCCTTGCAGACAGCTCATTAGCCTTAATGTTATACACCCATACAGGGCATCCCTCCTTTAGATCTATGAGGAAGCATGCTTAATGCTACACTGTTCATATAAAATTATTTTTAACACTGTAGTTAAAATCTACTTGTGTGAAAATTAAACTTTTGCAGTGTCAGTGGCAAAAACAGGTACAACCCACAACCTTGGTGCTAGAAGACAAAAAGGTTGTTTGTTACATTTCCACTCCACTTGACTGGCTTGATGACACTGCAGTGTAGTATTAGAAGGTGCTTGCACTCCTGAGCAGGTTGGCCTTCAGACGAGACAATTAAACCCTGATCTCGTCTGCCTGACATAGAGGTAGCGCAGGTGGATGTAAAAGATTCAACAGCATCTACTAAAAACAGTAAGGGAATCTCCCAAATGGCCTGGTCAAATGTCCCCCAGTAATCAAAATATCACCTCAGGTCTCCCCTAAAAAATGACCACTAGCCGAAAGGGACTAACTCAACCAATAAAAGGATGACTAAAATAAAAATAAAAATTTAAAATACATTTCAATAACTGAAACCTTTCTGTACTCAGAAACTATGGATAAGTCCATATAACTGGTTTCTTCAAATACTCTTCTTAATCTGAAGATATTTATTCCTGATATCCTGTCTTCCTTTTGGGATAGTTGTTCTTGCACAACTTCCCTTGTGATAACTTTAGCAATAAGTCTCTCTTCCAGGTTTTGACTATAGTCTCTAGTTTATTGAAAAAAGACTGATAATTCTGGTTACTCAACTGCCTGAAAGTTTGACTTTGACATATCTGCCTTGTATATATGGCTGCTACTTCTCCTACAAAGCGTGGCATCTCCCCCTTAAACTAAAAAGGGTCTTGGTTCACCTGCTTTGCAGATTACTTCAATTTCAAGTTGCAGACTGTTCCACAGGCTTTTAAATTCTTAGTTTTCTGCAACCTGTAAATCTGGTAGTCTTCCAAATGCCCTGTCATAGTAGTAGCATTTCTGTCTTGGCGGATTTCTTTCCAGTATTTCCTTTACACTTTATGTCATTTTTCTGCTATCAGTAATACAGTTACACAGATGATATGCTTTTCAACAAATGAACGGGTGACGGTCTAAGTCCCTTCAAAGCAGTATACCTATACTCTTTTGCTCCAGCAATTTCTTGTTATATTTTTTACTGTTTTGACACTTCTCACCGATTGTCCATTCAACTGAGGATAATGTGGACAGGATGTTACCTGTCTGAATTCCCATTAAAGCAAAAAGAGACTGAATTGTTGACTTATGTATTACCAACCGCTGCCAGATTTAAGATGATAAGGTATCTCCATCCTGAGAATATAGATTTAAATGCACTAATCACGGTTGTATCTGACAGTTTAATAATTTCAGGTAACCTAGAATAATACTCCACAAGAGATATTTTATATCATAAATTATTCTCTCTCTCTATTACTAAATTATATAATCCACCAAAGTTATTTTTAGCTGCATTTTTTCAGTGTGGTGACAATCTTTTATTGCCTCTTTGGACTTTGTAATCTTGAAAATAACAAATATCTGATAAAGGAATTCTTTCCAGGATGGCAATAAATGGCTGATCTTTTCTCGAAGCGCTGCTCTTCCTTTTCACAGGATCACAGACTTTGCAAAGCAGAGTCAGGGCACACAGCACAATCACCTTGTCAATATCTACCACCATTTGGCACCTCCTGCCTCCAGGATTGCAAAACAAGTTAGGCCTGGAATGAATTTCCAGGTACCAATTTGATTGTCAAGGTTTGCCTTAGAGGAGGAGGAGAGGTATCATTCTGTTTTACACATAATAGAATATTATTCCAGAGATGGAGAAAGCACTGAGTAATAGATTTGTCCCTCCAGTGTGTTTTATTTAGTTGTTGACTGTTTACTAGCACACAAACTAATTACGTGACTCTCTGTTTTGATGAGGTGTAGGAGACCATGGACAGTTGGCTCCTTAACAGCATGGAATGCTGTGCATACATCACTTTGAAGGAATCTATATGAGACAAGAATATGCAGACAGGGCTTCAAGGTGGTCTTAATAGCTGAGGGTCTTTAGTGACATGATCGCTTTTTAGCAAGGAAGTGTGGGGGAGGGAGGAATCCTTCTAGCTGTTATTACGTGTTTGGAGAGATACATATTAAAAGGGAAAATTAGAGGTTCATAGGTAGGTACTAGGCTATCGGCCCTGGGGCCTATACAAGCCCAGCCAAAAAGGTACCCTGGCTTTTGCCACCCAAGAAAATTATTTTCCTGCGCCACTGTCGAGCAGAGCCACAGAGGTGATCCCCGGGGTGAATTTCCTATTTCCCATCCAATCATCAAGATTTTTCTTGAAGAGTGCTAATGAGGAGCTTTGTTTGATATAGATAGGTAGTTTATTCCAGAGTATGGGAAGTCTCTGGGACAGGAATCTTTCCCTCCGGCATGTTCTGTTTATTGTAGTGACAAGGTTTAGGTCCCTAGAGCATGTAGCTTGGCAGGATTGGGATTTGTTTAAGTGGAGCATGTCCAACAGCTCTGGGTTTGACATAGCTTTGTAAATTAGGCAGAGATCACCTCTGAGTAGGCGATATGCGATGGAGTAAAGCTGGAGTTTTTTGAGATGGTCTGCATAGCGCATCTGTTTGAGGCCAGTAATCCTCTTTGTGAGTTATTTCTGCGGCCTTTCCAGTTGTTGTAGATGTCTTGTGAGGTACATACCAAAAGGGGCGTTGTACTCTATAATGGGTCTAATGAGTGATGAGTAGAGGGGAACAATGACCTCTTTTTTTCTGGATGAGAAACCTTTTGTGATGAGGTGTGCCACATAGAAGGATTTCCTGACTACTGTGGCGATGTGATTATCAAAGGAGAGACTACTATCCACCTGTGTCCCAAGGTCTCTTACCACACTTTCGGTGTTAAGTATACTACTGCCTATGTTGTAGTTCATGGGTACAGAGTTTTTACCAAAGGGGATGACAATGCACTTGAGCTTGAGGCCATGGCTTTGACACCAGGTATCTGTCTCAGTGAGGCCCTTTTGTAGGATGCCCACATCGTTAGGAGTTTCAATTATGGCTCCTAGTTTGCAGTCATCTGCAAACTTTGTTAGCCAAAGACCTTCTGTGTTAGCCTGTACTTCAGAGAAGTAGATACCAAACAGGAGAGGACCCAGGACTGAACCCTGTGGTACTCCATTTGTCACTGGTCTGAAGTCGGATTTGGAGTCTGCTACTTTCACAGTGTGGGCTCGGTCAGTGAGCCAGTTGGCAAGCCATCTTGTGACATAGGGATTTATACCTAGTTTAGTGAGTTTATCTATAATTCCAGAGTGGGGGATGGTGTCGAAAGCCTTGGCAAGGTCTAGATAGGCTGTGTGAACCACCTTACCCTTGTCTACAGCTTTGGTGACTGCTTCAAAGAAGTCTATCAGGTTTAGGAGACATGATCTGCCTTTTACAAACCCGAACTGGGTGAGGTCCAGAGTTTGGAGATTACCAATGTCTTTGTTTATAAGTTCCATGATGATACGTTCCATGGCCTTGCAGACCAGGCTCGTCAGGCTAATGGGGGCGGTAGTTCCAGGGGTCTGTGGTGACTCCCCCCTTGTGGAGTGGGATAACCGTCGCTGTGTGCCATTCAGCAGGCACAAAGCCTGAGGTGAGGCTATGACTGAACATGGTACTTAGGTGGGGCGCCAGTTTGTTCTGTGGTTCGTGTAGAACGCAGCCTGAGATGTTGTCTGGTCCCATGGATGCTATGTTCTTGGCTTTGGAGAGTGTGATTTTTTACCTGTGCAGCCGTGATTACAGGAACTTTGCATTCTTCCGGTACAGAGATCAGCTCTTTAGGGGGTGAGAGGGGGGTAAAGTTAGCACTGAACCTATCTGCAAGGATGTTGGCAATATCAGTTGTGTCTGTATATTTAGTGCCATTGTGCTGTAACTTAAAGCAGATTTGAGTGTTGCCATTGAGATTCCTGACATGGCTATAGAATGCTTTGTGGTTGTCTTTAGAATCAGTGTCGATTTTGTTTTCGTAACTAGCTTTGGAGGATTTTATCAGGGATCGCAACTTCTTACTGAGGCTGACCAGGGAGCTCCTCCACTCATGGGATTTTACTCTCTTTTGCAACAGTTTCTTCCTTCTGTTGTGAAGTTTGTTTATGGCAGGGGACCACCAAATTGGCTTCCTTTTTTTGGAGGATAGTGTCTTGGTTCTGTTTGGGATAGCACGATCCATGCACTCATGCAAGTGCTTATATAGTGCAATTGTGTAGGATTCAGTAGTCGTAACTGTATTGTCCATCTGCATGGATGTCATGAAGTTCACCACTTCTGTCTTAAGAAGCATGAAGTTGGCTTTGGAAATGTTTTACCATTGTTTCCTTAATGGGGGGTGGGGGCAGGATGTGGATATCTAGGGTAATTAGCATATGGTCGGATCGGACCAATGAGGCGTTGACTTCAGGTATGGAACACTGGTCACTCATGTTGGTAATGACTAGATCTAGGATATTGTTGTCCCTGGTGGGGGTGTGGGTAAGTTGATCCAGGGCATTGGAGTTTATGAATTCCAGAAAGCGTTGAGCAAAGGAGTTGGTACATGAGTAGTAGTTCCCAGTTAATGGTGGGGTAGATGAAATCGCCCATTATTAGGGTGTTTGGTTGAACCCTAATATTTTCCAGTACAAGAAAAGAGGAGTGGGAATCCTGGGGCATGGTGGGTGATCTGTAGCAAGCTACAATTTGGATTGCAGTTTTGCCCAGAGTTAGTTGTACTTGGATAACCTCGGCTGCATTATGCTGAGCAACTAGCCTGGAGGTGTGGATATCCTTAATGAATATGGACACACCTCCGCCTTTGGTGTTGTGTTCCGATCCAGGTTACATGGCCGAAAAGTGTGGTACGAGTTATAGCCTGGTAGTGCAGGGGTGCTCTCTGGAGCCTTGAGCCAGGTCTCAGTCACTGCACAGATATCGATGTTCTCTATTTTAAGGAGTGCCTCGAGTGCATTTTGATTGCATTTTAAGATTTAGACTTCTAACATTGAGTAGCATCACCCTCAGTTTTTGCTTGCCTGTTCCTGTTACGGTGGTGAATTTGTCATTTGAACCTTGCCTAAAAAAGGCACTATAGGGGCGGCAAGAACCTTAGCCAGTATCCAGAATCCCAGGGGTGACAGGTGCAGGCCATCTCTGGCAAAGCATCGCGGTCTGTCGACAGATACTGGATCCCTTTAAAATGGCTGACTGCAAACTGGGAGCCATAACTGACTCTCCGGCTGACACGGACATCCTTCAAAAAGGCCTTACTGAGACAGACACCTGGTGTCAAAGTCATGGCCTCAAGCTAAATGCCAAAAAATGCAGTAATCCTGTTTGGGAAAAACAAAACACCCACAAATTACAACATAGGCGGCAACCCCCTTAATACAGAAGAGGTAATAAGAGATCTGGGGACCCAGGTAGATAGTAATCTCTCCTTTGACAATCATATTGCTAAAGTAGTTAGGAAATCCTTCTATGTGGCCCATCTAATTACTAAGGGGTTCGCATCCAGAAATAAAGAGGTTATAGTGCCCCTCTACTCGTCACTCATCAGACCCATCATAGAGTACAATGCCTCATTTGGGATGTACCTCACAAGACACTTCCAACAGCTAGAAAGACAACAAAAGCACCTCACAAAGAGGATTACTGGCCTCAAACATATGTCCTATGCAACCTGACTGAAAAAACTCCGGCTGTACTCAGTGACATATCGTTTACTCAGAGGTGATCTCTGCCTGACTTACAAAGCCATGTCCAGCTCAGAATTGATGGACATGCTCCACCTAAAGAAATCCAAGTCACTGCGAGCCACTCGCTCTACTGAGCTAAACCTCGCCACAACAATAAATAGAACATGCTGGAGGGATAGATTCCTGTCACAGAGGCTCCCCATGCTTTGGAACAAAATTCCTAACTACATTAGGCAGAGCCCCTTACTAACACTTTTTAAGAGAAGCCTTGACGAGTGGATGCGTAACAGAAAATACACCCCTGGGATCACTTCATTGGCTCCGCTTGACAGAGGCACAGTTAATTAATCAATGGGGCGGTGAAAGCAGACACACACTAGCTAGGCTTATAAATGCCCTCGGGCAGATAGCCTAGTACCTACCTATGAACCATCTCAATACCATTCTCATCTTTGCCACCTAGTCTCTTGAAAAATCCAGTCAATTTACTCAATCTTTCACATTTCTAATAAGATAATGTTCAATGAATACTCATGGGATACTCAAACATTACCATATCTAGACTTTCCACAATTTTATCATGATTGGTCACTCTTGCAACCAATGTGGTTGCTGAATTTTTCAATATTTCAGTTATTACAGTGCTCACTGCACAAACTGTGCATCTTTTCTCTTCAAATAATTAATGTACACTGAAAAAACAGGTTTACCTTTAAAACCGTGTATTGCAGAAGGGTGAACAGAACAATTCTGAAAGGCAGTTTGCAAGGTTTGCGAACGCTGAATGGAAAAAGGTTAGAATGTGCAATGAGCAAAGTCACAGTGAGATTCGCTCATTGCACATTCGACATTCAGGGGCGAATTGCACTATAGTGGGGATCGGGAAATAGTTCCTTTCCCCACTGTAGTGCGATTTTGGAGTTAGAATAATAAAGTAAGGGGGGTGTGGGGGGGCAGGGGGGCTTGCTTTACACTTTTTTTCTTTGACTTTCATGTTCAAAAATTAGCGAATCTGCTGTTCGATTTGCTGTTTTACGAACATGTGAGTTTGTCGACATTGTGAGATTCGTGGTTTCGAGTCGCTCATATGAGCACTCGAACCAATGCAATTCGCGGTTTTAAAGGTAAACCATAAAAATACCCTTTATTTATCAATGTTTACAAAACAAAGTTTTACTTTATATATACTTTATGCAATCTTTATTGGCAGAAACTGAAAGAGATGTGCTTCTTCCTAAAACACTGAGATTTCAAAGGCCATAAATTCGACTTTGTAACTTGATGACATGGTCTCTTACCCAATCATTGTTTACTGGAAGTCACCTGGAAGGGGTCAAATATAGATGGAACTATGACCAATTGCTTTTTGGGGCAAAAAAATAAAAAGAATTGAGGATGGCATGAACTACTCCACCTTTTAGCTGCACACCAGCTTCATAACATAGGAAAGGGAGGAGTTCAGGTATGGCAGAAGGCTATCCAAAGAGCTGTGGAAGTCAGACTAGAAGGTTGGATGCCCAACCAAGGTTACTTTATATGGATAAAGATTGTGTTGCAGCAGTGACTTCTGTAATGAGCATCAGCACCATCCCACTTCTCCTTGTGATCCTTGTGCTCTAAATGTACTGCGAAAGACACAGAGGTGCTGCCATGGTGCAGTGGTTGTAAACTGGATTCTAAAGCACAGGTACAGGAGTCTGAGGCCTGAGGGCCCAAACTACTCTTTCTTTCTTGGAAGTTAGTGCAGAGAATTAAGGCTATGAGCTGTTATTGAAAAGGAACTAACTACTTTATGGCATAAAAAACTCTGGTTTTACATGCAGAAACTGAAGTCCAGCAATTCAAATAAAATACACCTTCTGAGTTATGTATGTAGCAGATTGATTAATGTATTATTTTTTTACCTGGCTATTTTTCTTCAGTAGAATTACTGTACCATCATCGATCTCAAATTCTCCATGGTCTTTTAAACAGCGTACCTTTAAAAAATAATATTTTTGAAAATGTAGCTGCAGATCTGGTTGTACAGCTGATTAAGCAACTGAAACATATTCCCTAAGTCATTAAAAACACAGAACTTCCAACATTTACCAAGACATGCTAGGAAAATAAAAAGGCCTACTCAGATGAAAGATACTAAAAACAGTCACAACTTCCAAGTCTCCGAGTAACCTGCAGTAAAAAACAAAAAGCAAAAAAAACAAATCAAGTTACAGACATCAGCTTTTTGTAAAATTCTTGTGGCACACGTATCCATTAAAAATGGAAACAAAAATAAAAAAAAGAGAACCGTCTTTTTCACACAACATTCATGGAGTTGTAATGTACTAGTCATTAAATAATTTCTGTGGTAATCAAAACACATCTGATTTAACCTGGTATTTAACTCACTCAAAGAAGTTGGACAATTGCTTTACATTCTGCAATTTCCTGTATCACACTAAGACGAAAGCAAATGTAGGAGCCCTAAAAAGTACAGTTTTGTACCTACCATAAATGTAGATGTTCGAGTGTTCACACTGTTGCAGTCATCACACTTGGGTTATCCTGCCGTCAGGCAGTCCCGCAGTTGGCCAGAGTTCCAAAGTCTTGCTCCAGCGTCGGTTGCTGTCGCTTCTTCCCTGACATCAGTGCACCAGGAGTATATAAGAGGCATACAACGCCATTTTCTCCAGTTTTTCTTGCCCCAGATGTCAGGTGCCCCCAGTAGGTAGGCAATACATATTGCCAATAAAACATGTAAAGAAAATACAAAGAATACCTTCAGTTACAAGCAAATACACCACAAAGGTTGTATCAGATTGAAAGGTATAGAAAAGTTCAGCTAGTTCAGACGGGATGGACTGAGGGTAACCTGGACTGCAGCAGTGTGAACACTCAAACATCTACATTTATGGTAGGTGCAAAACTGTACTATGTCCATCGTGTTACACTGCTGCAGTCATCACACTTGGGTTGAATCCCAAAGCTAAGGATGGGTGGTGGAGTTAAACAGGGTTTGGAAAAGCTAGTAGGCCCTGCAGAACTGCAGTGGCAAAGCCAGCTCTAGTCTTAAAGTATAGAGGTAAGTGGTAGTGTTTGGTGAAGGTGTGCACTGAACTCCAAGTTGCAGCTTCCAAAATATCCTTGGTTGGAACCCCCCCTGAGAAAGGCTGTTGATGTAACTGTAGCCCCAGTGGAGTGGGACCTAATGCTAGCAGGTACCGGTTTTCCTATCCATTTTGAAATGGTCTGTTTTGAGATAGCTTTTCCTTGTGATTCTGCAGCATAGGATACAAAGAGCTGGTCAGATTTTCTGAAAGCCTTATTCTTATCCAAGTAGTAACGTAATTGCCTGTGAATGTCCAAAGAGTGCAGGAGTCTTTCTCCTTTGTTCTGGGGGTTTGGGAAAAAGGTGGGTAAATGAATGGTTTGGTTTAGAGTCACACTGGATGCCACCTTTGGCATAAAGGAAGGGTTAGTTGGTAGAGCGACTCTGTCTTGATGAAAAATGAGGAAAGGCACCACCATCATTAGGGCCTGTAGCTCTGAGACTCTTCTAGCTGAAGTTATTGCTAGTAGCAGGGCAGTTTTCCATGATAGAAACTTTAAATCAGCTGTAATAGCTGGTTCAAAGGGCAGCAGTGTAAGCTTTTCCAGAACAAAGTTGAGATCCCAAGTTGGTGTTGGTGCTCTCCTGGGCGGTCTTATGTTCTTAGCCCCTCTGATGTACTGTCTTAGGAGTGGATGTAAAAATAAAAGAGGATCCGTGTTGTAGTGAGCTGAAATCGCTGAGGGGTGGATCTTAATAGATGAAAAAGAAAGTCCTTTGTGCAACATCTCAGTTAAATATTGTAGAATCTGAGGAAAGTTTGGAACAAGGGATTTTGGCCTTTAGCCTAGTTCCAGGCGCAAAATCTTTTCCATCTGTCTGAATAGGCTTTCCTGGTGCTGGGCCTCCTGGCCTCCAGAATGACATCCATAACAGTTTTAGATAGAGGTGCTGGTTGGTTGTTTAGGTAATTTGCCATGCAGCCAGATTTAAAGTCTTGAGCTGGCTGTGTAGAATCTGACTGCTTTGCTGAGTGAGCAGGTGAGGAATTTGGGGTAAAATCCATGGTGGGCCGTGGGCCATGTTCCTTAGTATTGGATACCAGTGTTGGCGAGGCCAGTCTGGAGCAATGAGTATAATTTGTGGCCTCTCTAATCTGACTTTCAGCAGCACCTTTGTTAGGAGAGGCAGTGGAGGAAAGGCATACACTGTCAATGTTTTCCAACTGAATGAGAGGGCGTCCACTTTCCAAGCTAGTGGGTGGAATGTCCTTGTGCAAAATTTTTGAAGTTGGTAGTTTTGGGGGTTGGCAAACAGATCTATGTCTGGGCATCCCCATTTTTGAGTTATCATTGCAAATACCTGTGGATCTAGTTTCCACTCGTGGGGATCCATGATGTTTCTGCTTAGGTCGTCTGCCAATGTGTTTTTCTTTCCTGGCAGGAATTGTGCTTGTAGTTGAACTTGGTAAGTCAGTGCCATGTTCCACAAGGTCATTGCTTGCCTGCGTAGGGGGTAGGAGTGTGTGCCCCCTTGCTTGTTTATGTACCACATTACTGTGGTATTGTCCGTCTTTATTAGGAGTTGTCCTGGATGTAAGAGGTTCTTGAAGGCTGTTAGGGCATTCTGTACAGCTAGCATTTCTTTTTGATTGATATGCAGATGCCTTTGATCTGTATCCCATTTGCCCTGAATGCACTGTCCTGCCATGTCTGCTCCCCAGTCATAGTCCGATGCATCTGTTGTTATGGTTTGCCTGGCTGTGGGTAAGGTAAAAGGCTGAGCCCTGTTGAGGTGACATGCCTGTGCCCACCATAGAAACTCCTGTTGAAGCCAGGGAATGAGTGGTATTGGGAATGAGTGGTATTGTTTCCAAGCTGTGGCTGTGCTGAGTCCATACGCTTTTCAGGTACCATTGTAATTTCCTCATATGCAGTTTTGCAAATGGTATTAGGAGTATGCAAGATGCCATGAATCCCAAGGCCTGCAGAATTTTTTTGCAGGGAGTTGGGTCTTTGTTGCCATCATTTTGAAGTATTGAGTCAGCTGTTGTTGCTTGTCTGGCGTGAGATAAGCCATCTGGGCTGTTGTATTCAAGCTGGCACCCAGGAATATTATGTTTTGTGAGGGCACTAGTTTTGATTTCTTTTCGTTTGCTGTGTACCCTAGGCAGCTTAGAAGGTGTTTGACAAATGCCAGATGCTTTAATAGAATGTCCTTGCTTTCTGCTTGAACAAGGCAGTCGTTCAGGTATGGGTATATTTGAATTCCTCTTTGTCTGCAGTATGCAATTACTGGTGCCAGGCATTTTGTGAAGACCCTGGGCGCAGTAGATAAGCCAAAGAGCAGTGCAGAGAATTGATAATGAGTTGAACCTGCAATAAATCGGAGGTATCTTCTGCAATTTTGTCTGATAGGGACATGCAGGTATGCCTCCTTGAGGTCCAACGTTACTAGCCAAGCCTTCTTGCCCAGCATGGGAAGAAGCTGCTGTAGTGTTAGCATCCTGAATTTGGGTACTTGCAGATAAGTGTTTAGAATTGAAAGGTCCAGAATGGGTCTCCAGGCTTTGTCCTTTCTGGGGACTAGAAAGAGTCTTGAGTAAAATCCTTGTCCTTGCTCCTGTGCAGGTACCTGTTGAATGGCTCTCATGTCCCTGAGAGCTGTAATTTGTTTTTGTGCCTCTCTGCCCATTGATTTGGTGGCAGGTTTGGCATTCCTTTTATCCTTGGCAAGGTGTGAAAGTGGAATCTGTATCCTTGCGAGACAATGTTTAGGACCCATTTGTCTTTTGTGATGATGTGCCAGTTGTCTGCAAAAAGTGCTAATTTTCCTCCCAAGGGAGCTGCCAAGAGAGATTTGCTTGGCAGTCTGAGAGTTAAGTCATTGTGTTTGTCTTCTATTAGCTTGGGGCCTGTCTTCTCCTCCTTCCTGGGTAGCGGCACCCCATTGGCGAGGTTTGTAAGGGCCTTGTGACTGACCTCTGCCCCTTGGGCATCTGTATTTGCCCCTCTGTGGTCTGTCAGAAGCTGGAAAGGACCAGTTTTTTATTGGTCAATTTCTGCTGAAACGAAGGGGTTGAACCTGTAAAAAATCCTTGACTGTCTGCATAGATTTTGCCTAATCCTCCATTTTCTTTAAAACCTCTTCTGCTTTTATACCAGATAAAACATCCTGTTGTAAAGGTGCATCCAATAACTTTGCTTTAACATGATCAGGCAGGGTTTGTTCTTTTAACCAAGCATGCCTACGTATGACAGACCCAGTCACTGCTGCTCTACAGGAAGCTTCCAATGAATCAAATCCACATTGTAAAGTATGTTTGCCCACCTGTTCAGCTGCATGCAACAAATCCTGCATTTCCTTGAAATCAGGCTGCTCTGAATGTGTGGTCATTTTGTGTTTTAATTGAGACATCAGGAATTGCTGATATTTCAGCATGTGAAACTGGCAATTTAAGGCTCTCATAGCTAGGGTAGCTGAAGTGTATACTTCTTTCCCCATCTATCTAGTGCTCTGGAATCCCATCTATCTAGTGCTCTGGAATCCCTTTCAGAGGGTACAGGATTTTTAGCAATAGAGGCCTTAACCCCTTTGGGACCCTGGGAAATGGTTTCTGGGTCAGCAACAGGGCTTTTATATAGGAATTTGTGCGAGTCAGGGACTCTGTAGTATCTGTCTGGTTTGGCTGGAGCAGGAGGTAGAGAGTCTGGGTTAAGGCTAGATTCTAAGTGAACATCATCCACAATGTCTAACACGGGAAGCATAGCAAGTGGTCTGTGCTGGGGTAGTAAAAGGAACTCTCGGAGCCTTTTCTTAGAATCAGAATAATCCTGGCCTTCCCAGTGGAAATGTTCCCTCATGGTATGTAAAGTTTCCCCAAAGGAATAGTCTTCAGGGGGAGATGCTGAGGGAATAGAGTCTTCAGCATCAGAATCTTCATAAGAGGGAAAAGCATAATCCTGTTCCTCAGAAGAATCTGAGAAAACTGAAACCTGGTCAGAGGAAGCATAATCCTCCTCTTGTCTTGGTCTTTTATCAGGGGGGGATGGGAACCCCTGATTAGGGTAATTAAATCTTCAGCCATCTTAAGCATCTGTTTCT
Organism: Protopterus annectens; assembly: GCF_019279795.1. Classification (NCBI taxonomy): domain Eukaryota; kingdom Metazoa; phylum Chordata; order Ceratodontiformes; family Protopteridae; genus Protopterus; species Protopterus annectens. The sequence continues at coordinate 553,420,854 of NC_056727.1, forward strand.
TTGGCATGGGGCCTTGTACTGGAGACGGATGTACAGTCTTTTTTGTTTTTAAAGGAGTTTTTAGCTTAGCATAAGATTTAATGGTGAGTGTAGTCGGTCTGAAGACACCTTCTGCAACTGAAGGCATTTCTACTGCACCGGAATCTCCTTCTGCTCTGGAGTCGGAAGGGTCTAAAGAAGAAGGCTGTGCAGCCTAGTACTCTCCGCTTGGGAGTCCAAAGCCGTCTGGGGTTCTAAATCAGCAGTCGTCAGGGGCTGCGTAGGCGCCTCACTGAAAACCGGAGAACCGGCGACAGGACCAGCAGAGGCCTCAGAGTATGGTTTGGGCTTGGCTGCCTTTCCTTATCCTTGCATTTTTTGTGCATGCTGGTCGTCGGTTGCTCCGACGGCATGGTATAATTAAATTTCCTACCAAAGTAATGTCGGGCGAAATCAAATAAGAAGTTATGTACTCACCATAACGTTCCATCTGAGTGGGTGGCTTCATTTGTCTGCAACCTGTGGGTCTTGGATCCGATATCGGATCCGAGCCGGCAACTTGTTTCATAGCTAATGGATCCGAGCTTCTAGCTCCTCCCCTCACCCTTAATCCCCTGCCAACCCTCCATGACCTCAGATCAAGTTTGCCCCTCTATAGGTACCCAAAAAGGGTATTCCAATAAAACAACTCACATAGATCCACTGAAGGCCGGGGGGATGGTTGCAGACAAATGAAGCCACCTACTCAGATGGAACGTTATGGTGAGTACATAACTTCTTAATCTGAAGTAGGGACTTCATTTGTCAGCAACCTGTGGGACAGAGTCCCCAGCTACCTGAATCTTGGGTGGCCATCATGGAAGGATATTGCGGAGCACCACAGAGCCAAAGGATGCTCTCCATCTAGAAATTACGTCCAGTTTGTAGTGGTTAATAAAGGTATGAGATGAGGCCCAAGTGGCTGCCGAACAAATATCATCCAATGGAACTCTAGATTTGAAGGCCGCAGAAGTAGAGATGGAACGAGTGGAATGTGCGCGAACTCCTTCAGGTGCGGGTCTCCCCGAAGCTTGGTACGCTAACCGAATATATTGGGAAATCCAGCGTGACAGGGAGATTTTTGATACTGTTTTCTCCAAATTAAATTTGGCAAAGGAAATGAACAGCTGGTCGGATTGCCTGTGACCAGCGGTTCTATGAGTATAAAAATGCAGCTGCCTATGAACATCTAATGAATGCAGCTTGTACTCTCCTTTATTCTGATATTTAGGAAAGAAGACCGGTAGATTTATGGATTGATTTATATTGGTTTCTGATGCTATTTTGGGAAGGAGGGAGGGATTGGTCCTGAGGTACACTCTGTCCAGATGAAAGATCAAGTAAGGAGGTTTCACAGAAAGAGCTTGAAGCTCCGAAACTCTTTTCGCTGAAGTAATGGCTACAAGGAATGCTGTTTTCCAAGACAAGTATTTGAGATCCACTGAAGCGGCAGGTTCAAATGGTGGAGCAGTCAAAGCTTGAAGAACTAGTGAAAGATCGCAAGGGGGTACGGCTTCTTTTATAGGGGGTCTAAGCAAAAAGGTGCCCTTGAGAAAGGTTTTACACAATTTGGCTGACATCAAGGGCCCTGTGTCATGTCCCACATGGTAATGGGAGATGGCAGACAATTGTACTTTGACAGTTGAGCAACTAGCGCCTTCCTGAAAAAGTTCTGTTAGGAAGTCTAGTATGGATGGAAGAGGAGCAGTAAAGGGATCTAGATTATGATGCTCTGCCCAGACGGAGAAACGTTTCCATTTACTGCGGTACACTTTCCTGGTGGAAGGTTTATGCACTGCCACGAGGATGGCTTTGACTGGTGAAAAGATACCGGAAGTCCTAACTAGGAGTGGAACTGGAGCAACCAAGCTGTCAGCTTCAGACTGTTCAGATTTGGGGTCGGTAAGCCTGACGGATGGGAGATTAGATCCGGACTGGGATCCAGAATCCAAGGGGGATTCACTAGGTGAGACCACAGGTAAGGGAACCAAATTTGCCGAGGCCAGAATGGGGCAATGAAGATCATCCTGCTCCCCAACCGCGAGGCTTTCTGTAAGAGCTGCAGCATCAGGGGTAGAGGAGGATAGGCATAAAGTAGACCAGGCAGCCAAGCATGCACCAGAGCGTCTCTTGGGGTTTCCCCTGGAGGGGGAATCAGAGCGAAGAAATTGTTGCATTTGGTGTTTGAGGGAGAGGCAAAAAGATCGCAGCAGGGTTGCCCCAATATTGCGAATATCTGCTTTGCTACTAGTGGGTTGAGAGACCACTCTTAAGGGGTAAGAAGGGTGCGGCTGAGTTTGTCTGCTAGGATGTTGGCCTGCCCCGGAATGTGCGTTGCAATCAGAAAGCGGTTGGTGGAAATCGCCCATTTCCACACTCTCATGGCTTCGCGGCATAGAGGGTAAGACCTGGTTCCCCCCTGTTTGTTGATGTACCAGACAACAGACATGTTGTCCGACTGAATTGCAATCGTTCCTACGGGGAGGAAATTCTGAAGTGCTGGCAACGCGTACAGCACCGCTCTCATCTCCAGAACGTTGATATGCAGGGAGGTCTCTGTATCGTTCCACGTGCCTTGGACGGTCCTGCCTGAATAATGCCCCCCCCCACCCGAGGCGGGAGGCGTCCATGGTTACTGTGGCGAGAGGGGGAGAGGTGCAGAAGGGTCGGCCAGTATGGAGATCTGGAGCATGGAGCCACCATAATAGGGCCCTCCTGCAAGCCTTGCTGATAGTGGTGGGGTGATGGAGAGGAAAGGACAGAAAGGACCATTGTACTAGAAGGGTCCACTGCAGTACCCGCATGTTCAGACGGGCGCATGGAAGGAGCGTTATCGCTGCCGCCATGGAGCCCAGCGCCCTCTGGACCAATTCCACCAGTGGAGCTTCTGACTGGAGGATGGCCCGCATATGAAGTTGCAAATTCCGTAGTCGTTCTGACGTCAGGAAGGCTCGTAGATCTCTGGTGTCTATTCTGGCTCCTATAAATTCTATGACTTGTGTCGGGGCCAGAAAGGATTTGTCGGCATTGATGGTGATGCCTAACTGGGGGGCTAGGCGGAGAAAGAAATCTCTGGCTGAGCAAAGTAGATGCCTTGTTGGGGCGGTCAGAAGCCAGTCGTCCAGGTACGGGAAGACCTGCATTCCCTGGAGTCTCAGGTGGGCCGCTATCACTGCTAATACCTTGGTGAACACCCTGGGGGCTGTGGTGAGGCCAAAGGGAAGGACCCTGAACTGGTAGTGACTGGCTCCCAGCTGGAATTGTGGAACCTCCTGGAACGTCTGTCCATTAGAATGTGGTAGTATGCATCCTTGAGGTCTACAGAGCACATCCAATCGTTCTCCCTTAGAAGGGGAAGAATAGATTGAAGAGTGACCATTCGGAATTTTTCCTTGGTTACCGAAAGGTTCAAACGGGACAGGTCTAGAATTGGTCTCGCGTCTCACGTCTTTTTTGGCACCAAAAAGAACCTGGAGTAGAACCCTAATCTGAGCTGGTCTTGGGGGACGGGCTGGATGGCTCTTTTTCTTAGCAGCTGCTGAATCTCTGCGGCTGCAGCCTCCCTCTGATCGGGTGGTACATCGGGGAGGTTCTTGAATTTGGGGACATGAAGTAATGGGATTTTGTATCCTCTGGATATAATTCGAAGCACCCAGCGGTCTGTCGTGATGGACTCCCATGCTGCTAGGTGCTCGAGCGCCCGACTGCCTCCAGAGTGGGGCAGTCGGGCAACCCTTCAGGGCTGCTGCGTGGGCCGGTCAGAGAAAGGTTCTCTGGACCCAAAGTTCCTCGGAGCCCCTCTGCCCCTGGGGCGGCGTCCTCCCTGTCTTCCTCTGCCACGGAAGGACTGGTTGTTCGGAGCGGGTTGGGAATGTTGCGATTTCCGGAACCACATCTTCTTCTGACCCTTTTGGTTCTTCGCAAAAGACCGCTGGGGAGCATAGAAGCGGACTTCGACAGCAGACAACGTCTTCCCGTCCTTCTCGCTCTGGACAAGTGTCTCGCGAACCGTTTTGCCAAACAGGGCAGAACCATCGAAAGGGGCGTTCACAAAGGATGCTTTAAAGGGCTCCGCAAAGTCACAATGACGGAGCCAGGCCTGACGTCTCATGACTAGGCCCGCACCACTAGCTCTAGCGGCTCCCTCGGTGGCGTGGGACAATAGCCGCATAGAGGTATTTGAAATAGATCTCAGAGTGGCCATTTGGGTGGAGTACAATTGTTTGTCCTCGGCTGACATGGACTCAGGGGCGGAGGCAGTGTATTCTTTGATAATATCCCGCTGCATCCTGATGACATGTGCCATACAGTTCAGAGACCTTACCGAAAAGGTCGCTGAACTAAAAACTCACTGCCCTAAGCGATCCATTCAGCAGGACTCCTTGCTCGGTGGATGGACTGAGGGGCTCTCCTGAGCTAGTTCCCTCTTCGTGGCTGCCGCAGTCAACATGGCATCTACAGGGGGACCCTTGCTCCAGTGTGACCGGTCTGTGGGGGGGGCTCAGTATCCTGTCCGGGCGTTTGGGGACTGGCTCCACGGTGTCCGGGTCCTTCCACGCCCTGGTGGTAATAAGGTCCACCAGGGGGTCGACCGGAGGGGACACCAAAGAGGTAGACAGGCCCGCTTCAAATGCCTCCAGAAACACCGACTCGTTGGAGGAAGCCTTGGGGGCAGACCACCCACCTTTGATCCTAAGCATTTCCATGATGTCTCCAAAGGAGACATCCTAAGGGGGTGATCTTGGGGAGCCTTCCCCTTCATCCAAGTATGTGTCCTCAGTTAAGGACTCAGGGGAGTCCACGTGCCTCCTCTTGCACTTGTGCTTGCGAGGCACTTCCTCGGGGGGGCTGTCCGAGGAGGTCTCGCCAGCAACATAATGTTCCAATGGAACAACCTGGGACATTGAAGCAGGCTGTCCCTAAGGCCGGGTGATGGAAGCCTGGCCCAGCAGAGAGGGAGTACAGGGTGGAGCCGAGACAAGGGCCGGGGGTCCGTATGCTCTCGACAAAGCCCTCTCCACTACATCGAAGGCCGAGGGTGAACCGCTCTCCCTGGGCTCTGAGAGCCGGCTCCCACTCGGATCCGATGAAGGGATCAGAGCCGGCGCTGAGACAATCGGATCCGAAGGACCAGTGAGCTCCGACCTGGACGGAGCAGAAATCACACTGAATCCCTCGGATCCGAAGCTCGGCCCACGGCTCTGAGAGGTCAGATCCGACAGACTCGAGGGCAGGGTCGGATCCTAAGTACCAAGTACTGTCGGCGCCGACCCACCCCCGGCTCAGATGCTGCTCTGCTCCGAACGCTCCAAACCCGGGTAGCGGGTCGGAGAAGGAGCAATTGGAACGAAAAAAGGTGTCGAGCTCCCCCCCCGAAGGGGGGGAGGCAAGAGCACTCCCATCTGCAGCTGGGCCTGGATGAATCTTCGCATCATCATCCGGTCCAAGTCTGCATCTGACATGCTGAAAGTTGATCTCGATGAGGCCACCAAGGCAGGCCTGGAATGCCGCCTTGATGACCTCGATGGAGATCGGGCCTCCTCCTCCTCGGGTCCTGGGGAGAAGCAAGGAGATCGGAGCCGAGGAGGAGGAGACCTAGAAGCAGTGGAGGGAGAAGCCCGCTTAGCTGGCGGGGCTGAAGCGGGGCCCTCGGCCCAACTCTTGTGGTGCTTCTCCCTCCGTTTCTCCCTCCTAGCCTCCCTATCCTCCAGTGCTTTAGCGGGAGTTTGAGTCCCGACCGGAGGAAAGGGGGCAGGAGTGGCAATGACCACAGCCTGTGGTAGTGCCACCGGAGCAGCGGAGGCCGGAGCCGAGTCCGGGGGCAAAAGTCCCGCCAGGACCAGCTTTGACCACCGCTCTCGGCTCAGTGCTCTGGGGCTGAATGCTGCACAAATGGTACAGCCTGAGGTGAGGTGTTCAACCTCAAGGCACCGAATGCACAGAGTGTGGCCATCAGCCGGGGAGAGCTTATGACCACACTCGGTACATTTTGAAAAAATGGCTTTTGGGGCCTCAGCCATACTTGAGAAAAAAAAGTGCTACACAAACACACAGGCCCCAAAACACACACACACTCATTAACGACCAGCGAAGGGAGGGAAAAAACTATGTAAAAAAAATATAAAATACAGGGAACCTGACTCTTACACACTTTTTAAATTTAACTATAGAGGAAAGTTAAATAAAATCACACAACTGACAAATTCGCTAAGAGCTCAAAGGAATCCAGCCATCCACAAGCGCGGCAAACTAGATCTGGGGTCATGGAGGTTTGGCAGAGGATTATGGGTGAGGGGAGGAGCTAGGAGCTCGGATCCATTAGCTATGAAACAAGTTGCCAGCTCGGATCCGATATCGGATCCAAGACCCACAGGTTGCTGTCAAATGAAGTCCCTACTTCAGATCTGATGTTTAACAGTTTGTTTATTAAACCTAGCACAAAACTGACAAACTGTGACGTCGTGGTCTGGGCCTAGGCAAGGAATACAATAAGAATGAAAGTCCTTATGAGGTATTTGCTTCCCACAAGAAATGCAATTGTTAACTTTTTCTGACATCGGACTGAGGCAAGACAAGGTTCCCCAACGGGGTACTTAGCTTTATTGAAGACATCGGTCTGAAATTCGATTTGAAAATCTCAGGAGTCGGCCGACCGGCACTTGCAAACTGCTTCTGCTTCGGGCACCGCATGGCAAGAAAGACTGGAGAAAATGGCGTCAGATGCCTCTTATATACCCCTGGCGCACTGACGTCAGGGAAGAAGCGACAGCAACCGACGCCGGACCAAGACTCTTGGAACTCTGGCCGACTGCGGGACCGCATGACGGCAGGATAACCCAAGTGTGATGACTGCAGCAGTGTAACACGATGAACATAATCTGACATGTGGTTAAATAGTATGCTGGGGGTTGTATTTCAATTATACAGATTTTGCAAATCCACATAGCATTTACCCTGGTTTCAGTGAACTGTGTTGTCTGTAAGAGTTTTAATAAATGGTGTCAGTTTGTACAGATGTAATCACAGTGTATTAAGTGTAAAGAAAACATTTTAAGGAAGTTTCACTACACTTAAGGACAAGGTAGGCCTGTAACCACATAAGTGAGCAGAACTCAAATAGAATACACAAGTTAAATGCCAATGGGCAAATGCTGTCCACCAATCAGGCTGTAACTGCAGCCATCAACAGGTACTCGTAGCAGAGGCAAAAACTGCCCCAGCAAAAAAAAAAAAAAATTACATAAAAGCTAACTGTGCTATCCTAGGTACTGTAGAAATTACACACAATAGCAAACTACCTTTACTGGGAAAAAAAAAAAGTCAACCGCAACGTCTCAAATACAGAATAGAATCAGCTAGAATACTTCAGGAAACTACACAAGCTGCTGCTTGTTGCAACCATTTCTCGTACTACTGGCAAAGTTCAAGTAGTTTATTAGATAAAATAGTGAATCAGAAGTAGATCATGAAAAAGCAAGCCAGCTACTGATGGCAAAGAAAGAAAAGTTGTCCCACGTAACATGCATGGAAGCCGTTGACTGCAGCAATCATACATAAAATAAAAAAATAATATAAAAAAGCCTCAATATCAAGCACAGAACCTGCTGATAGAAATCCAAACTACTTAAGTCAGTGAACTACTGGTTGCAGCAAAACTAAACATGCAAACAAGAGTTTACTGAAAGTGCCTCACTGTAAGAGTGGTGTAAAACAATTAAGATGCACAAGAACTGTAATTCACTTTTCCAGACTCTAAACAAAAAATTAACAGATATGGGAATTTGTGACATAATAACTGATCTTCAAGAGGACCCTCTGCAATGGATCTCCTTCCCTAGAGCTCTCTCAAATTCTTTCACTCTCTTTCTCCCATTTGTATGATTATTCTCCACTGACATAATCCTCCTGGGTGATCAAAAGTTACCTGAAAACATAATTTTAACCTAGACCAATCAACACATTAGTTATTTGTTCATCACTGCTGATACATTTACAGAGTTGTTAAAGTGCAACCGATGGATACGTGGAAGCTTTCACTACAACATTCAAGCTCCATGAAATGACCCTGGAAGAACTCAAGAATTAGCCAAGGTTAACCTCAAGCTATGACTCTAGCGGACTGGGTGGACTTTTACAATGTTCTTGAAAGTGTGTGATGCACTCATCTCTGAACTCCCTTTGTGTTCACAGTTATTTATGAGCTTACTAAGGGTAAACACATTACAAACCACAAGCAAAAAATCAGATAACTAGAAGATACCTTTGAATTCCCTGCCATCCCCTCAATGCTCTATGCAGTCTTCCCAGATACCTAGTCTTCAGACCATTTTTCTCGCACCAAACAATTAACTTATCGTAGGACCTACCGAATATATATCAGTGGCTCACCAAGGCAGGGCCAAGTTTGAACTGCAGAAAAAACATAAGTAATCTTTGGAATAACTAAAAGTTTAGCTAACTTGGACAGAAGCTTCAACTCAAAGTTTCCTGCTGCAAAACAGTAAACAATTCAAACGTGAGCTTATGACTGGATCCTCAATGGCTTACTTCACACATGTTGACAAGACACACTCAAAAGTAATTCTCACTCATTTTAAGACCAGGGGTGCCAGTCTGAACTTTGCAAGGGTATGCTTCTCTCCTCCTCTGAGCATGTCCAATCAACTACAGCTGGTGACTAATCCAGCAATCATCAAACAATACAAGTGGCAATGGTTAGAATTAACATAATTTAAGTTGTGTGCTCAAAGTAGGGAAAGCACAGTTGTGTAAGTGAACTTACTATAACAGTAGATGTTTGAATGATCACTGCAGTAGCCTTAGCTATATGAGTTATAGCCTATCAAGGATATAACAGGCGTTCAGCTTCCAAAAAGTACAGTTGTGTACACTTACCATAAATGTAGATGTTCGAGTGTACTCACTGTTGCTGTCATCACACTTGGGTTACCTGCCTGCAGGTACGGCCCGAATACCAGAGTCTTGGGATTTCTTCGTCGGATGCTGTTGCCTCTTCCATGATGTCAGGGGTATAAAATGTGTAGCCGATGCCATTACATCAGTTTTTCTTCCCCCAAATGTCAGGAGCCTCCAAAATAGGAAGCGATTATATGGTGTGGAACACCACCAGTAAAAAGCAAATACCACTGCATTAAAAATGGCCATAAAGAGGATAGGTAGAAAGGAGAGAGAAAAACAGGGGACTGGAGGGAGGGATACCATGACTGAAACAGTGAATACACTTGAACATCTACAGTTATGGTAAGTGTACACAACTGTACTATGTTCTTTGTTGATTCCCAAAGCTGAGGAAGGGTGGAGGCAGTCAAGAAGTGTTGGGGCTTGCTAGCAGGCCTTGTAAGACTGCTGTAGCAAATCCAGCTCTGGATTTCGAAAAATTAGGCAAGTGTTAATGCTTGGTGAAGTTGTGTACAGAACTCCAGATTGCAGCTTCCAGAATGTCCCTGGTAGGGACTCCCCTGAGAAATACTGTGGAGGTGGAAGTAGCCCAAGTGGAATGTGTTCTGATCCCCCTGTGGGGTAAGGTTTTCCATGGTACTTGCAGCAGAAATGGATGCAGTGTGCTATCCATTTAGAAATGGTTTGCTTTGAAATGGCCTTGCCCTCTGCCCCTATAGCAAAGCTGACTAGCAGCTGGTCAGATTTTCTGAAAGGTTTAGTCCTGTCAAGGTAGAACCTGAGCTGTCTGTGCATGTGCAAGGAGTTCAGGATCCTTTCCCCTTTATTCTGAGGCTTAGGGAAGAAGGCTGGCAAATGGATGGATTGGTTTAGAGCCACACTGGACACCACCCTTAGGCATAACAGACGAGTTAGTCCTGAGAGAAACCCTGTCAGCATGGAAAATAATGAAGGGTTCCACAGCCATTAGTGCCTGTAACTCAGATACTCTTCTTGCTAATTTTAACTCTGCTGAAGCAGCAGGTTAAAAAGGAGGAAGTGTGAGCTTTTCCAGTACAAAATTAAGGTCCCAGGCAGGGGTGGGAGCTCTTCTAGGGGGGCCTTAATTTGTTAGCCCCTCTCAGGAACTGTTCAATGAGAGGGTGAGAAAATAGAAGTGGCTCAGTATTATAGTGAGCTGAGATGGCAGAGCCATGAATCTTAATGGAGAAGGATAGACCTCTGTGGAGTAGCTCTGCTAGGTAATCAAGGATTTGAGGTAAGGAGGGCACTGCTCTGTCTTTTCCTTGAGACTGATTCCACGAACAACATCTTTTCCACTTTTCAACACAGGATTTCCTAGTACTAGGCCTTTTGGCCTCAGGAATGACGTCCAGCACCTGTTTGTTGAGGGCTGCTGGTGGTGTAGTCAGGGAATAAGCCAGGCTGCAAGGTTTAGGCTTGGCAACTGTGGATGCAAAATCTGTTCCTCCTGCTGAGACAGCAGGGAAGGTGACTGATGGAGGTGCCAGGGTGGCACTGTTGTCAGACTGCGTAGGAATGGGTAACAGTGCTAGCGTGGCCAGTCTGGGGCAATAAAAATTGCCCTTGGCCTGTCCTGTTTGATCTTGAGTAGTACTTTTGAGAGGAGGGGCAGAGGGGGAAAGGCATAAACTGAGAGGTTTTCCCATTTGAAGGATAGGGCATCCACCTTCCAAGGCCCTGCTGTGAGGGCTCCTGGTGCAGAATTTGCTCAAATGGTGGTTCTCAGGGGAGGCAAAGAGGTCCACCTACGGTGTCCCCCACCTCTGGATTAGAAGGTCGAAGGTGTTGGGCTCCAATTTCCACTTGTGTGGGTCCAGGAGAATTCTGCTTAAGTCGTCTGCCAGTGAATTTTATTTGCCTGGCAGGAATTGAGCTTGCAGATACATGCGTTGCTGTATTCTGGACTTTTGGAAAGTTCCTGTGTTGCCCATTTCCTTTCTTGGATAAAGAGAGGCTTCTTTGTTCACCAGTGGCAGTGGGAAGCTTAGAGCAGCCTATCTATCCCTGGAAGAGTGTTCCCAGCACAAAAATCTTGTAGTCTATTGGCTGTTTTGGGCCAATTTCTAGCTCTTTCAAGTCCCCCTGTATAAAACCCGCTTTGACACGGTTTCTGTGCTTGTTACTACTCAGCCAAGCTCCTCGTGGTCCTGCAGAGTGGTGCTAGCAGCAGAGAGGATAAAAGAGTGACTGCTAACCTGATAAAAGTGTTTTTTTTCCTGCTACTACCTGGGTGAATGTCCGTTCTAGCTAAACTGCAAGTATTTCTGCTTCTTGAACTGTTTTAAACTGTTTAAAGTTGTTTTTGCACCTGCACTTTTAAAGTTTGTCCTGTTTGTTGCATTTATCTGTTGAGGCTACACACTCAAGTGCGCTAGCCTGTGTTACATATTTATTGCGTTTTCCTGCTGTTTGTTGCAAAAAAAAAAAAAAAAAAATTATCCTGGTTTCCCGTCTTTCCTGACCTAGAGTAGTCCAAATACAGGCTTTGCTGTATTCTGGACTTTTGGAAAGTTCCTGTGTTGCCCATTTCCTTTCTTGGATAAAGGGAGGCTTCTTTGTTCACCAGTGGCAGTGGGGAGCTTAGAGCAGCCTATCTATCCCTGGAGGAGTGTTCCCAGCACAAGAATATGGTAGTCGATTGGCCGTTTTGGGCCAATTTCTAGCTATTTCAAGTCCCCTGTATAAAACCCGCTTTTGCGCGGCTTTGCACGATTTTGCGCATAGCGCAGCATCTCTGTTCTTCACTTTTTCCCTTAGAACTGATCTAGTTCTCATAATAAACACCCGATTCCTACTCTAAAGCCTGGCACTTGCTCACTAAAGCAATTATAGAAGTCAGCACTAAAAAATTAAAAGCACTACACCCTCACAAACTCCCCTTGAGTACCTTGTTCTCCATTGGTCCTTTTTTTCAATTATAAAGGAATTCCCAATACTATTCCAGCATGTCCAAAGGTCAGTTGTCAATCTCCTCTCCGGTCCAGCTGGTGAATCTGGGAATCTTGAGGCAATGTTACAACTGCCTCATGTACACAGACAACCCTCTCTTCCTCCCAACAAATTCCAACACATGTGAGAGATGCAATCATACAGCCAAACTGGAGGCTAAGCTCTCTCAACTCAGTACTGGCGTAACCAGTCAGGAGGAGAAGGAAACCACACTCACTACAATTCCAGTCTCACATAGACCTACCACGACAGCAAACCAAACACAAACACACAAAAACATACTCTGAGGCTCTAAATAAAAATCTGCCTAAGCAGCAGAGACCTCCAAAGCAGACACCCAAGCAACCGCTACCCCAAAACAAAACACGTGCAACACATTGCTCACGAAGCCAGTGTGCCGAACAGTCACAGCCCTTAAGGCTAAACAACACACCTGATACACTTGTAATAGGTGACTATCATCAGGCACACTGACGTCCCGCTCACCAGGCTGAACAAGAAGGTCACAGTGAGCTGCCTGTCGGGCGCTAGGATCCGCCACATAAAACAAACACTCAGGTCACTCCAAGGCAAGTACAAATATGACTCAGTCATTGTCCATGCTGGTGTGAATGACCTGAGATGTACCTCCCTGGACTACATGAAAAGAGAGACAGAGGAGCTCTCTGAGCATGTGGCCCAGGCCGGTATGACCCTGACCTTGAGTAGCATCTTACCCTCACCAAGAATGATGCCACAATATGAAGACAAGATGATCACTTTCAACAATTGGCTTAAGTATTGGTGTCATTCAAAGGGGATCCAATGCCTGTCAGCCTGGGATGACATGCTCGACAAGCCACGATGCTTCGCTAGGGACGGCTTGCACCTGTTACCCCTGGGCTTTCGGATATTGGCAAAGGCTCTTGCCACCCCCATAGTGCCTTTTTTAGGCAAGGCTCAAAAGACAAACCCACCTCCATAGGTATCACAAGGGATAAGAAACTAAGAGTAATGCTACTTAACGCCAGAAGTCTAAACCTCAAGATGCACGCACTCAAAACTCTCCTTACCATGGAGAACATCGATATCTGTGCAGTAACAGAAACCTGGTTCAAGGCTCCCGAGAGCACCCCAGCACTACCAGGTTATACCTCATACCATGCTTTTCGGCCCCAAAACTTGGACCGAACCACAAAAGGAGGGGGAGTCGTCAAAGATACCCACACCTCCAGGTTGGTGGCACAGCACGAAGCATCAGAGACTATCCATGTGCAACTAACAGTGGGTAAAACTGCCTTCCAGTTTATAGCCTGCTACAGACCACCCTCCCAAACCCACGAACCCCACCCGGCCTTCCTGAGAACACTGGAAAATATGAAGGTTTCTCCAAACACCATTATATTGGGCAACTTCAACTACCCAAACATAGACTGGGAGCATTACTCTAGCTCCAACACCCTAGCCCAAAGGTTCCTAGAATTTATAAACTCAAATGCTATGGAACAACTTGTTACCACTCCCACAAGAGGAGACAACATACTGGACCTGATCATCACTAACATGGGGGCTCTATTCTCCAGACCAGAAGTGTATCCTCACTGGTAAGATCAGACCATAAACTAATCTCACTGGATATTCACATCCCGACCCCACCACCTGCCCAGAAAACCACAGTGAAAAACTTCTCTAAAGCAAATTTCACACTCCTCAAAACCGAGGTGGAATCCTTCAAAGCCCCCGGGCCTGTGGAAAATACGGCCCAGACTGCAGAATCCTTTATAAATGCATTCTATGAACACCTTCAGGAATGCATGGATCATGCAATCCCAAATAAAACCAAGACCCAATCCTCCAAAGGCAGGTGTCCTGTCTGGTGGACCCCAGCCATAAACAAACTATACAATAGAAGGAGAAAGCTACTACATGATAGAGCAAAATCCCAAAAAGGGAAGGCATCTCTGATCAGTATTAGCAAAAAACTACGGGCACTCATAAAATCGTCTAAGGCCAGCTTCGAGAGAAAAATTGCACATGACACTAAGGATAATCACAAGGCTTTCTTTAGTTATGTTAGGAACCTGGGTGGGAATTCCCAGATATGCTCAGAATTAGTCCAAAATGACAAAAAATACACCAAACCCACAGACATTGCCAACATCCTAGCTGACAGGTTCAGCGCAAACCTCTCCCTCCCTTCCCCACCCAAAGGGCAAATATCTATCCCAGCAGACTGCTGCTCCCCTGACATCTCAGATGCTCAGGTAAGAGCCGCCCTCTCCAAAGCAAAAAACACAGCATCAATGGGACCAGACGGTGTCCTGGGCTGCGTCCTACATGAACTCCAAGAAGAGCTAAACCCAAACATAAAACTACTGTTCAATCTCAGCCTTACTACAGGATATGTACCAAAGAGTGGCGTACAGCAACAGTGGTCCCTCTCCACGAAGGTGGTGCCTCAACGGATCCTGGAAACTATCACCCCATAAGCCTGACTAGCTTGGTCTGCAAAGCTATGAAAAGGATCATCATGGACCTCATAAATAAAGATATTGGGGACCTACAGACACTGGATCCTACCCAGTTCGGCTTTGTTAAGGGCAGATCCTGCCTCTTAAACCTGGTCTATTTCTTTGAAACAGTCACCAAGGCCATTGTGAGGGAAGGTGGCCCACACAGCCTACCTGGATCTCGCAAAAGCCTTCGATACAATACCCCACTCGGGCATTATAGATAAGCTCACCAGCTTAAATATAAACCCCTATGTCACTAGATGGGTTGCAAACTGGCTCAAGGACAGAACCCACATGGTTAGAATTGCTGGAGCCATGTCAGACTCCAAACCAGTTACAAGTGGTGTCCCACAAGGCTCAGTCCTGGGACCTCTCTTGTTCGGTATATATTTCTCGGAGGTACAGGCCAACACGGAAGGACTGTGGCTGACCAAGTTCTCAGATGACTGCAAAGTAGGCACCATAATCGACTCCAGCCGACACAAGCATCCTACAAAAGGGCCTCATAGAAACAGACAACTGGTGCCAGAGCCATGGCCTCAAGCTAAACGCCAAAAAGTGTATAGTCATCCCCTTTGGCAAAAACAAAGTGCCCACAAATTACCACATAGGTGGTAATCCATTACACGAAGAAGTAATTAGGGAACTGGGGACCCAAGTTGATAGCAATCTCTCATTTGAAAACCATGTGGCCAAAGTGGTTAGAAAAACATTTTATATAGCCCACCTAATCATGAAGGGATTCACATCTAGATCAGGGGAGGTCATCGTGCTTCTTTACTCATCCCTCATCAGGCCCATAATTGAGTACAATGCCCCTTTTGGGATGTACCTTACCAGACACCTTTACAACTGGAAAGACCCCAAAAGTACCTCACCAAGAGGATCAAAGGGCTCAAACAGATGCCATATGCTGCCCGGTTAAAGAAACTCCAGCTCTACTCAGTGGCATACCGCCTGCTCAGAGGCGATCTGTGCCTGACGTATAAAGCCAGGTCCAACCCGGAATTAATGGACATGCTGCACCTCAGAAAATCCAAATCCCATCGAGCTACACACTCGAGAGACTTGAACCTCAGCACTGAAATACATAGGACATGCTGGAGGGACTGATTCATAACCCAGAGGCTCCCTTCACTCTGGAATAAAATCCCAGTCCAGGTTAGGCAGAGTCCCTCATTGACTCTCTTCAAGAGGAATCTTGATGAGTGGACGGGACATCGTAGGTTTACCCCGGTTATCACTTCTGTGTCACTGTTAGACAGAGGCACAGTATACTAACCTCGAAAAACGGCATAGCAAAATTCATTTAAAATGGGTGGCGAAAGCCAAACACACTCTGGCTTGGCTTATAAATGCCCTTGGGTTGATAGCCTAGTATGAACCTATGAACCTATAAGATGCACTTGGTTGCTCAAGGCTTTGTTCCATAGGGCCATGGCTAACCTGCAGAGTGGGTAAGAATGGGTTCCCCCCGGTTTGTTTATGTACCACATAACTGTGGTGTTTTTTATCAGCAGCTGTCCTGGAAGGATTAGGTATTTGAAGGCTGTCAGACCATTCTGTACAGCTAGCATTTCTTTTTGATTGATATGCAGGAGAATTTGTCCCGGGCTCCACTTGCCCTGAATGCATTTGCCTGCCATGTGAGCCCCCCCATGCATAGCCTGATGCGTCTGTTGTCAGGGTTTGGGGGGCAAGGGGTTGAGTGAAAGGCAGTCCTACTTTGTGGTTGCATGCTTCTGCCCACCAAAGGAACTCTGCCCTTAGACAAGGTATAAGAGGAATGACTGTTTCCAGGTCCTGAGAATGTTGATACAAAGACTTAAGTACCATTGAAGTTTCTTCATATGCAGTCTTGCATACGTAATTAGCAGAATGCATGAGGCCATAAACCCTAGTGCTTGCAGTATTTTTCTTGCAGATAGCTGGGTTTTGCTGGCCATTTGTTTGAAGTTGTTGGTCAAACAGACCTGTTTTTTCTGGAGTGAGACATGCCATCTGGGAAGTTGTGTTCAACTTTGCTCTCAGGAATACAATTTTTTGACTGGGCACCAGTTGTGATTCCTTTTCGTTGATGGTGTACCCCAATGAAGCTAGGAGTCTTTTTACAAATGCCAGGTGCTGAGGTAGCAATTCCTGACTGTCTGCCTGAATCAGGCAATTGTCCAAATATGGGAAAATTTGGATATTTATCTGCCTGCAGTATGCAATGGCTGGAGCCAGGCACTTTGTGAATACTCTGGGCGCAGTAGATAAGCCAAGGGGAAGTGCAGAGAACTGATAGTGCGTAGAGTCTGCCCTGAAACATAGATATTTCCTGCGAGACTACCTTATGGGGGATGTACAGATAAGCTTCGTTTAAGACTAGGGTAACTAACCAGGCATTCTTGGCTAGCACAGGGAGAAGCTGTTGGAAAATTTAGAAAAAGGATGGCTGAAAAATCTTAGCGAATCCCTCTACTTACCCCCTTCATAATTTGGGTAGTTCTGAGAATGCAGCCATGCAATCTACTCAAAACTCTACCAGTGGCCATAGCCCTTGAAGTATCAACAGTCATACACACATTGTCTACAATAAGTAGTGACGTGAACAACAGAAGAAACTAAATTTTTTAAAGCATAATTTTCCTCTCAGGATGAGACTGCAGACAAAACATTCCTCATATTCCACAATTAGTCAGGACAAAACTTAAACACAGGAGCCTTACAATTCAAAGTTCTGAAAACAAAGCTGTAGAATCGTACACTTTTCCATACTTACAATTTTCCATCCTTAACAGAAATAGTAGGTCTGGATTTTAACTGTTTAGCAGCAGAAGGATCAGCTAAAGTTATAGCTGCTGATCAGGTTTGGGAAGAATAAAAATGAAAATGACTGGGGAACTTTACACATCTTATCCACCTTTTTGGGAGCAGCTGGCTGACAGGAAAACTGCAGCCAGTAATACACCCATCCTCCAAGACCGACAGACAAAACTGGAGGAATGTTTGCAGGTTCTAGAAATTCCTTCTGTAACAGTACCTAGTATTCTCTGAGAGACTGAGATATTCTCAGAGTTCTCCACAGAAAACACTGGCACATTCTAGAAACAGTCTCAAAGAAAAAGAAACCCCACAAGGAGAAATCAGAAACGGAGCTCTGAGTCTAATCAGACATCTGAGAAGAAAACCCTGTACTTGCCCTTTTGTCCTCCTGTCCACATTCAGAATTTTGGATCTCTTCAGGAAGGGAAGTATCCTTTTTTTACCAGAAGGATTGACAGCTTGAATTAAACCCTGATCCAGACCCATTAAATTACTCCTGCTTAACTCTGTAGTTTGCAATGTAACTTCCAATGGGCAGAGCCTAAGCCTTTTGACAGAATCAAATTACGTCCTCACATTTCAAACAAAGTTCATATCTCTAGAACAGTTATGAAAGAAGTATAAATGGCAAACCTTTCAGCACAAACTATTTTACAGTGGCAGTATTCTTTAGGTTCTAGGTCTTAAACTGAATTGTATATGTTACAATAAACAGAATAACTATTTATGTTTGTAATATTTTGTAAACAACTTACAATACCTCAGCAACCACTCAAGTTACACACATACTGTCAAGCAGCATTTTATTCATCTAGCTGAGAGCTTTCATATAAGGCTAAGGAATTGTATCTGTTACTTGGTTGTTGAGATATTTATACAAATGTGAAAATTATACTTGTATAAATTAATATCATAAAAAACAATAGTTAATATCTCTTTACCTGACTAGATAGAGGTCAAATATTTATGCAATCGGGTTTGCCACTGTGTAAGCTTTAAGATGAAATATTTTAAAACCTTGTACACCGCATCAATAATTAAAAAAACATGCTAATATGAATAAGCAATATTTGTCAGGTAAGGGCATCAGTAGGAGTTAACTGCAGATGCACCTGGAGGCATCACTTCGATGTAATGAGTTAAGGAAATTTGAGAAGTAGATATATGCTCAGATTTTTGCTGCTTTTGAGTTAAGGAAATTTGAGTAGTAGATAACACGCTTAAGATTTTTGCTGCTTCTTGACAGGCAAAATGAGGCCAACAGTGTTCTAAGTGGTAGCTGCAGTTTCCCTAGGGATGGGCACAACATTCTGACAAAACAGGGAAGCCTTCCCTGTTCTCTCTCTCTCAGGACCAACAACAGCGTCTCTTCCTTCCCCACTAAGAGGATCCCAGCAGCCACAGAGGATGTGGCTAACCCCAGGTCCACAGTGGCTGTAGGTGCTATACGAGCAGGATTCAGGGTAAAAGATGAGTCATCTGAGGTACAACAAATGGTCACAGCAGTTCCACCCATCAGTGGCTGAGACAAATTGTTAGCCTGCTGTGGCGGCAAAATCTGCTTTATGTTTTCTTTTTGTGGCTGGAAGATGGGCTGACCATGGGACCAACAGTTTATTCCACGATCAGGCTAAAAATGATGCCTCTTTCCATTGAAAAACAAGCGGCACATGCTGGTAAAAATAAAAAGTCTTTAAAAGTCACTTATTACCCCCAAAGACAGTAAAAAGCACTTTAAAACACTATACTAACCCCACAAAGTAAAAGTAAAGTACAGTTGTGTACACTTACCATAAATGTAGATGTTAGAGTGTATTCACTGTTGCAGTCATTACATTTGGGTTATCTGCCTGCAGGTAGCCCTCAGCCGGCCTGAATATCAAAGTCTTGGGTCCTGCGTCTAATGCTGTCTCATCTTCCATGATGTCAGGCAGTCAGGGGTACAAAGCATGCAGCGGACACCATTATATCAGTTTTTCTTGCCCCAGATATCAGGTGCCCCCATAATGGGAAGCAATTATACATATATAAAGGTTACACCTCCAACAAAAAGCAACTACACCAGAAAGCTGAAATACACTAAACAAGAAGAAAGGTATAGCCAAGAGAAGTCAGGGGGCTGGAGGGAGGGTAACCAGGACTGCAACAGTGAAAACACTCAAACATCTACATTTATGATAAGTGTACACAACTGTACTATGTTCTTCGTGTTTCACTGTTGCAGTCATTACATTTGGGTAGATTCCCAAAGCTAAGTCAGAGAGGAGGAAGTTAGAGAGCATTAGGACCAGCTATTAAGCCCTGCAAGACTGCAGTGGCAAAACCAGCTCTGGATTTAGAAAACAAAGGCAAGTGGTAATGCTTGGTGAAGGTATGTACAGAGCTCCAGGTAGCAGCTTCTTGGATGTCCCTGGTAGGGACATCTCTGAGAAGGGCTGTAGAGGTAGATGCAGCCCTGGTGGAATGTGATCTTATCCCCTGAGGGGTAGGTTTTCCATGTTGCTTACAGCAGAAAAAAGAATGCAATGGCCTATCCACTTAGAAATGGTTTGCTTTGAAATGGCCTTCCCCTCTGCCCTTGCAGCAAAGGCAACTAGCAGCTGTTCAGTTTTTCTGAGAGGCTTAGTCCTGTCCAAATAAAATCTTAGTTGTCTGTGCACGTCCAAAGAGTGCAGTATTCGTTCTCCTTTGTTCTGTGGATTAGAAAAGGTTGGCAAATGAATGGAGTGATTAAGGGCCACACTGGATACCACCTTGGGCATAAAGGAAGGACTGGTCCTGAGGGATACCCTGTCAGCATGGAAGATGATGAAGGGCTCCACTGCCACAAGGGCCTGAAGTTCAGATACTCTTCTTGCTGAAGTGAAGGCTAGAAGGAAAGCAGTTTTCCAAGAAAGGAATTTCAACTCTGTAGTTGCAGATGGCTCAAAAGGAGGTAGAGTGAGCTTTTCCAATACAAAGTTAAGGTCCCAGGCTGGAGTAGGGGCTCTCCTGGGTGGTCTTAAATTTTTGGCCCCTCTGAGGAATTGTTTCAGCAGAGGGTGAGAGAAGATGGGTGACTCAGTATTATAATGTGCTGAAATGGCTGAGGCATGAATTTTAATTGATGATAAGGAAAGGCCCTTGTGGAGCATCTCTGTTAAGTATTGAAGAATATGCGGTAAGCTGGGCACTGCTGTGCCCATCCCTTGAGTCTGGCTCCAGGCACAGTATCTTTTCCACTTTTCAGCATAGGATTTTCTAGTACTAGGCCTCCTGGCCTCCAGACCTCCAGAATGACATCTATCACTTGCTTACTGAGTGATGCTATTGGAGAGTTGAGGGAATTAGCCAGGCTGCAAGGTTCAGGGTTTGAAGCTGGGGGTGCAGAATCTGGCCCTCCTGCTGGGAGAGCAGGGAAGGGGTCTGAGGCAGGTGCCATGGATCCAGCAGTGACATACTGCGCAAGAGGGGGTACCACTGTTGGCGTGGCCAGTCTGGTGCAATCAGTATTGTCCTTGGTTTGTCTTGTTTGATCGTTAGCAGAACTTTTGGCAAGAGAGGCATTGGGGAAAATCATAAACTGAGAGGCTTTCCCAGGTGAAAGACAGGGCATCCACTTTCCAAGCTTGGCTGTGGGGAGTCCTTGTGCAGAATTTGTCCAATTGGTAGCTTTGAGGGGAGGCAAACATGTCTATCTCTGGGCTCCCCCATTTGTTTCTCAAAATGTTGAATATCTTTGGTTCCAATTTCCACTCGTGTGGGTCCATGAGATTTCTGCTCAGGTCGTCTGCCAGTGAATTTAGCTTGCCTGGCAGGAACTGAGCTTGTAGGTGCACTTGGTAGCTCAAGGCTGTGTTCCACAGAGTCGTAGCTAGTCTGCATAGAGGAAACGAGTGGGTTCCCCCCTGCTTGTTTATGTACCACATAACAGTGGTGTTTGTCTGTCTTTACCAATGATTGTCCTGGAAGAATGTGGTCCCTGAAGGCTGACAGTGAATTCTGTACAGCTAACATTTGGGGGCCCAAATGGGAAAGAATTTGATGAAGGAAAAGGGCACAAGGGGGGCCTGGGGTCCAGGGGAAATTTTTCCCTTTTTTGGTGAAGGTTTTGGGGGGAAAAACCCAAAATTTCAAAAAACCCCCCTTTAAATTGCGGGGGAGTTTTTTAAAAAAATTTTGGGGTTGGGGGGGCTTTGGGGGTTTACTTTGGGCCCCCATTTTTTTCCAAAATTTAAAAAATTTGGCCAATTTACTTTGGGCATGGATTTTTGTGTGGGCCCTTTGACTTTTCTCTGGGTTTGAGTTAAATTCCGGGGCAGGGACTTTTCATTTGCTGGGGGGGCCAGGTTGGTAGCTTGCTTTAAGGTCATGGTTTGGGGTTTAGTTTCCCTCGTTGGGTTGGCTGGGGCAAAGGGCGGGGAAAAAGGGGGCCCCGGGGGGGCGGGACCATTTTGGGGGGAAAGTCCCTTTTTGATTGTTTGGGGATTGCCTTTTTTTCCCTTTTTAAAAAGTGAAATTTTGGAAAAATTTTCTGAACTTTGTGGAAACTTTAAAGGGTTTGCAGATTTCCCCCAAACTTTGGGACTTTTCTGGCTTTTGTTCCAAAAGGGGTTTTTTTTTAAAAGGGTCCTGTTTTTATGCCCTAAAATTTTGTTTTCCCAAGTGTAAGAAGGGCCAAGGCGGCCCCCCAATTTTTTCTAAAAGGGGTCCCCTGTTTTTTTTCCAAATTTTCCCAAAATGAATCCTGTACTTTAAAAAGCACATCGGAATCCAAATCATTTTCTTTTGTTCCCTTTTAAATTTTTCCAACAAAAAAAACTGGGGTTTAAACCCAAATACAAATTTTGCAAATTTTTTTCCCCCTTTTAAAACCCCCTCATAAAAAGGCCTGGCCCCTTTTAAAAGGGGGGAAAATTTTTTAAAAATCCCTTTAAACCCCTTTGAAGGTTCTTAAAAAGGAAAATTTTTGGATCAAAAAATTGAATTTTTTTCCCAAAGCAGAAATTTTCTGTAGGTGTCCAAAAGGGATTTTTCAAGAAAGGGTTTACCCCTTCCGGGATTTGAAAAATTTTCCCCTAACCTTTTTTGGGGGGGGGTAATTCCGGCTTTTCCCCCACAAAATTCAAAAGGGGTGTAAAGTTTTAAAAAAAATTTCTTTTTGGGCGGGGAATTTTTTTCCCGCCAAAAATCCTAAATTGGGGGGAAAAAGAAACCGGGGGATGGGGAAAAAACCCCCAGCCCTTTGGATGGGAAACCCGGTTTCAAAAATTAAATTTCCCCAAGAAAAATTTTTTTTTAAGGGGGAAGGGGGTTCCCATTTTAGGTTTTAAACATTTTTCGGGAAATATTTGGCATCTTTTTAAATTGGGGGATTTTAGGCCTTAAAGAAGAAGGCTTGGTTTAAAGAATTTTAGGTCTAAACACCTAGAAGCTGGGCCTGAAACTTTTAATTTTTACAATTGGGGTTTTTAGCAAAAAAAGGGAAAATCCAATGGGGACTTTTTTTTAAACGGGAAAACCAAAAAGAAAATCCCGTTGTTCCCCTGCTCCCCGGGAAAAAAGAATGGGCCCCGGGCTTTACCCCCCCGCCCGCTAGGAAAAGGGGCAGCAGATAACCCAAATTTGATACGGGGGCCTGGGGGCAACCTCCAAAAAAAAGTTCTAACATAAACAGAAGAAAACACTTTTAAGAAAAATCAGTTCAAAAATTTAAACACGGAAGAAAGCCTTCTTTTAAAATAAACAGTTCAAAATATGAAAAGCCCAACCCGAAAAAACTTTCCCAAAAAAAAAATAAACCAACAATCCCCGTTAAACAAAAAAAAAAAATTTTTTAAAGGGTTACTTTAAAAATTGCTCAACTTGAAAAAAAATAATTTTATTAGATAGCGAGCGCTTTCACCAAAATGGCTTCTTCAAGCTTTGCAGAACACAAACAGCATAGATATTCAAATACTGCCACCAAAGCAGCAATTGGTTTGCATCATCAATGACATCATGCTGATCAAACACATCCACATCTCAGATTTTAAAATCTCAGCGCCACAAGCATGTAATAAAATAAACATTCTCATAGTGTACACACCTTATTCCTAATAAAATTACTTTACTAATTTATACAAATGTATATATTAAAATGCAAAAATGTGTACTTATATACCTAGCACTGTAAACATATAAAGAACAAATCCATAAGACAAACGTTATCACAAACTACATATACCTAAAGACTACACGTACCTAAAAACGTGTGTATAAATACTGTCAAATACACACTATAATGACAAATAATATTGCATGTATAACTACAGATACACATACTATATGTCTATAAAGCTGCTATTTAAAAAGTATAAATGCCATAAGCTAAAATACGTATATGTATAGTAATAACGTGCAAAATGGTAAGGTATGGAACAGCAAAGGTCACACACACTATAGGCTTAAAATATATATATGTATATATATATATATATATATATATAAAATAACATGCAAAACAATAAAAAACTATTAGGAAATTATTACTAGGAAACTACGAAGGTAAATGTATCATGGTTTCAACACCTTAAACCTCTAATCCCTGAAAACTAGCTTTTAATAAATTCGATCATGTAAAACTGAATAAATAAATCCTTTAAAGCAACATACAAAATAAAATAAAATATGGAAAAATAAAAATAAAACACAAACAAAGTACAGTTTTGTACCTACCATAAATGTAGATGTTCGAGGATCCACATTGCTGCAGTCCTAACTATTGGGTAGTCCGCTGTCCAGTCGGCCCGAATACCAAAGTATATGGCTGGCGTCGGTCAGGGCGACTAGACTGACGCCAGTACGCCAGGGTACTAATGCGCATGACCGACGCCATATCCTCAGTCTTTTCTTGCCCCAGATGTCAGAAGACCCTAAAAAGACAAGGCCCAATATACCTGCACCAAAAATATGTACAATATATACAAAATTATCAGCATATAACCTCACCTACACAACCACCCCTAAACACAGAGGGGAAGGAGGGAGAAATTGGACTGCAGCAATGTGGATCCTCGAACATCTACATTTATGGTAGGTACAAAACTGTACTATGTTCTTCATTCCACATTGCTGCAGTCCTAACTATTGGGTAGAATCCCAAAGCAGAGGTAAGGGAGGCTGGCAAATCATAAAGAAGCAGGAGCTGACAACATGCCTTGCAAAATAGCTGTGGCAAAACCAGCCCTAGACTTAGAGTAGAGAGGAAGGTGATAATGCTTAGAGAAAGTATGCACTGAACTCCAAGTAGCTGCCTCCAAAATATCCTTAGTTGCCACCCCTTAGAAATGCTGTTGAAGTGGCAGTAGCCCTAGTGGAATGAGGCCTAATCCCAGCTGGAATCTCCTTGCCATGATGGGAATAACAAAATGCAATGCAAAACCCAATCAACCTAGAAATAGTTTGTTTTGACACAGGCTTGCCCCCGCAACACAAAGCAAAAGAAACAAACAACTGCTGAGACTGCCTAAAATCCTTAGTCCTGCTTAAATAATAACGCAATTGCCTGTGTACATCTAAAGTGTGCAAAATCTTTCCCCTTTATTTTGGGGTCTGCATAAAAAGTAGGCAAATGAATAGTTTGGTTTAAAGCCACACTAGAAACCACCTTAGGCATAAAGGAAGGATTAGATGCGTAATGATACCCTATCCTTATGGAAAATCAAAAGGGCTCTACTGCCATAAGGGCCTGCAACTCAGACACCCTTCTTGCAGAAGTAATAGCCAACAGAAAAGCAGTCTTCCATGACAAGTATTTCAATTCAGCAGTAGCCGAGGCTCAAAAGGTTGTAGAGTAAGTTTTTCCAACACAAAATTGAGATCCCAAGCAGGAGTAGGAGCTCTACGTGGGGTCTTATATTCTTTGCCCCTCTAAGAAACTGCTTGAACAAAGGATGCGAAAACAATGGTGGGTCACAATCATAGTGAGCTGAAATTGCTGCAGCATGAATCTTAATGGAAGAGAAGGACAAACCTTTGTCCAATAACTCAGTAAGATATTGAAGAGCCACACTCAAATTAGGCTCAGAAATCTCCAAATTCTTTGCTGTACTCCAAAATAAAAATCTCTTCCATTTTCTAATGACACTTTCCTTGTACTAGGTCTTCTAGCTTCCATAATCACATTTAAAACTTGTTGAGGAAGTTGAGACCTGCTGTGTTTCAACACAGAATATGCCAGGCTGTTAGATGAAGAGAGTGAAGCTTGACATTGAGCAGATGACCGTCCTTCTGAGATAACAGATGTGGAATCAAAGGTAAAGGCCATGGAGGCTTCCTTACCAGACTCCTTAGTAGTGGGTACCAGTGTTGCGAGGCCAATCTGGAGCTATTAAAATCATCCTTGGCTTGTCTTGTCTGACCTTTAAGAGCACCTTTGGAAGAAGAGGCAGAGGTGGAAAGGCATATACATGAAGATTTTTCCAACTGAAAGACAGAGCATCCACTTTCCAAGCTGTGTGATGAAACCCCTTTGTGCAAAACTTTGGCAGCTGGTGGTTTAGTGGAGAAGCGAACAGATCTATGTCTGGAGTTCCCCATGACACTGTCAATTTCTGAAATACATGAAGATCCAGTTTCCACTCGTGGGGATCCATGATTTGTCTGCTTAACACATCTGCTAAGGAGTTCTGTGCTCCCGGCAGAAACCTTGCCTGAAGAGTTAGTTGCAAGCTGAGCGCAGTCTCCCATAAAATCATTGCTTGCCTGCATAGAGGATAAGAATGTGTTCCCCTTGTTTGTTGATGTACCACATGACAGTTGTGTTGTCTGTTAGAAACAACACCTGCCCTGGAAGAAGTAACTCCTTGAAAGCCATTAATGCAAACTGGACTGCTAACATCTCCTTCATGTTGATATGTAGATGCTGTAGTCTGGCAGGCCACTTGTCTTGTATCCACTTTCCATTTAGATGAGCTCCCAAGCAATGTCCGAGGCATCTGTCGTTAAAATCTGACTCGCCTCTGGCGGGTCACAGAGAGTCCCTTGTTTAGGTGACATTCCTGAGCCCACCACAAAAATTCTTTTGAAGGCAAGGTATTATTGGAATGACAGTGTCCAAATCCTGGCAGTGCTGTGTCCATACATTTTTGAGATACCATTGCAGCTTCCTCATATGCAGTTTGGCATTGGGAAGCACCAGAATACAAGATGCCATGAACCCTAATGCTTGAAGGACTGTCCTTGCAGTCAGCACGGACTGATGAGATAGTTGATGGAAGTAAAGGGATAGACTCTTTTGTTTGTCCGGGGTTAAAAAGGCCATCTGGGCTGCTGTATTTCAGTCTCACACCCAGAAAGCACATGTCTTGAGAGGGTACTAGACTGGACTTTATTTCGTTCACAGAATACCCTAGGCATCTTAGCACTGCTATAACATATTCCAGATGCTGTAGAAGGTCTTCCTTTTCTTGAGCCAGAATCAGGCAGTCGTCCAAGTAAGGATAGATTTGAATTCCTTTTAGCCTGAAGTAAGCTATCACTGGAGCCAAAACCTTTGTGAATACTCTGGGCAGTAGATAAGCCAAAGGGCAATGCAGAGAACTGATAATGAGAATTTCCAGCTCGAAACGCAGGTACTTCCTGCAACTTAGTCTTATAGGCACATGAAGGTAAGCTTCCTTGAGATCTAAAGTTACCATCCAGTGATCTTTGCCCAGCAGAGGTAAAAGCTGTTGTAACGTCAACATCTTGAACTTGGGAATGTCCAGATAAGTGTTGAGGATAGATAAATCCAAAATTGGTCTCCACGTGTTCCCCTTCTTTGGTACTAGGAACAGGCGAGAATAAAATCCTAGGCTCCTTTCTGATACAGGGACTGGCTGAATGGCCCCTATTTGGAGTAACAGAGAAATTTGCTTGTGAGCCTCTTTCCTTTGTGGAGGAGGAACGTCTGGCATGCCTTTGAAAGGGGCAATGTATGGAAATAAAACCTGTAACCGTGGTGAATGATATCCAACACCCATCTGTCTTGAGTAATTAAATCCCAATTTTCTTTGAAAAGAGACAGTCTTCCTCCCAAAGGAGCTGCCAGACGAGAATCTACTGGCAGCTGAAAAGGCAGGTCATTGGGTCTGTTTACGAAAGGACTGACCCCTGCCCTCACCAGAAGTCTGAGCAGGTGAACTCCCTGTTCTAGGCCTAAAAGAACCTTGAGCTCTGCCCCTACCACGACTAGACCTACCCCTAGACTGGGAAGCATAAGCAGGATATGTCCATCCCTTAGTAGGCCAATTTCTACTAAACTTTGGTGGCTGCACCTGCAAAAAATCTTTAACAGTTTGCATAGACTTAGCTTTGTCCTCCATTTTCTTTAAAACTGCTTCCACAGGCGAACCAAACAACACATCAGACTGTAAAGGAGCATCCAAAATCCTTGTCTTAACATGCTCAGCTAAATTCTGATCCCTCAACCAGGCATGCCTGCGAAGAACAGAACTAGTGGCAGCCACCCTCGAGGAGGCCTGTACAGCATCAAAACCACATTGCAAAGAATGCTTACCCACTTGTTCAGACACATGAACTAAATCCAGCAACTCTTTACACTCAATACCTTCCGCCAAAGCATCCACCTTAGATTTCAATTGTGAAAGGAGATAATTTTGATATTTTAGCATGTGAAACTGACAATTCAAGCCCTCATGGCTAAAGTGGAAGAAGTATACACTTTCTTTCCCCATCTATCCAAAGCCCTTGCCTCTTTATCAGTGGGAACAGGGTTTTTAACAACAGAGGCCTTAACACCTTTAGGTCCCTGAGAAACAGTTTCGGGTCTGCCCTAGGACTCTTAAAAGATACTTATGAGCTTCAGGCACCCTATAGTACCTATCAGGTTTAACAGGAGCAGGAGGCAAAGAATCAGGGTTCAGAGAAGCCTCTGCAAAAACATCTTCCACCACATTCAACACAGGAGGTATAGCTAAGGGCCTATGCTGGGGTAAAAACAAGAATTCCCTAAGCCTTTTCCTGGAATCAGAGTAATCTTGGCCTTCCCATTTAAAGTGCTCCCTCATGGAATGCAGAGTCTCTGAAAATGAGAAATCCTCAGGAGGAGAAGCTGTAGGAGTGGAATCATCCACATCAGAATCAGAATAAGGAGGATACTCCTGCAAGTCTTCCGCAGAAGACTCAGAAGCCTCTGAACACTGTTCAAAACTCTCAAACTCAGGTTCCACCCTAGGCCTCTTATCAGGAGGGGCATAGAACCTCTAATCATAGTAATCAAATCTTCTGCCATTTTAAGCATATGTTTCTTAGGCACAGAACCTGAAGTGCTAGGAGAAGCCCCCACTGAAGCTAAACTTGGCTTACCTCTCAAAGAAGTTTTGGAAACAGAAGGAGAGGCTCTAACTACCTTGGGAAGAGAGGGAAGAACAGTTACCTGAGAAGCCCCTCAGCCTGGCCTACCTCCTGAGAAGGCACATCCTGTAACAGTAAAGTCTCTGCCTGAGACTCCAAAGAAACTCCTGGCAAAACCTCTGGCTCCACTGAGCCTTCTAAAGAACCGACGTCCGGGACTGCCGGTTCATCAACCCTAGGCTTCTGTTTTGTCCTTGCGCTTTTGAGAAGCGGGCGCCGGAGCATCCGGCGGCATTTTATAATTACAACGCTTCCCAAACACTAACCTGGCACAGTCTAACCTTCTCTTAATAGTGCGTTTGTTAAATCTAGCACAAGAGCGGCATCCAACACCGCCGTGCTCAGGCCCTAAACAAGGTATACACAAGATAAGAAAATCCCTATGAGGTATATGTTTCACAAGAA
The DNA here is from genome assembly GCF_019279795.1 of Protopterus annectens. NCBI lineage: Eukaryota > Metazoa > Chordata > Ceratodontiformes > Protopteridae > Protopterus > Protopterus annectens. The sequence continues at coordinate 553,449,845 of NC_056727.1, forward strand.
ATACAGTTATTCACTTTTTCTGACATCCGGATAAATACTGAGGCAAGAAAAACCAAAATGTTCCCAACGGGTACTTAGCCAACTTTGATTCGGTCTGAAACTCCGACTTCAGAAAATTTCAGAACGCCAACCTGCACTCGCAAAACTGCTTCTGCATCGGACCATGCGGCAAAAAAGACTGAGGATATGACGTCGGTCATGCGCATTAGTACCCTGACGTACTGACGTCAGTCTAATGCGCCCTGACCGGCGCCATATACTTTGGTATTCGGGCCGACTGGACAGCGGACTACCCAATAGTTAGAACTGCAGCAATGTGGAATGAAGAACATCTATAAATGCATACGAACACATATCCATAGAACTTCTATTCATAAGAAATAAATGTTAGAAGCTCAAAAAGTAAACAACAAAACACAAAGATGACAAAGTGAAAGAGAACAAATGTATCTACTCAAACATCAGGGTTTCAATACTTTAAGCCTTCTGTTCCTAAGAACTGGCTTCAAATGTACTTTGTCATTCAAGCCAGGTGGCTTATCAGCCCTGCATCTTACTATCCATTTCAGCTCACATTCCTCAATAAAGTTGTTAAAGCTGAAATGGATAGTAAGATGCACTTTGCCTTATATTTTTGGTCCTTTGTTCATAAAATTTTGATTTTCTGGTAAATTAGTAGCAAATCATTTAAGATAAACGTAAGAAAATAATGACAGACATTTGAGTTTCAGGCTTCATACCTTTCAGAAAATTCATGTTAATGCAAAACCTGTTCTATCAGCTTTCTAAGTTTGTAAAAGTAATAGGCACAAAAATAGGAATAATTTTTTAAAAATTGTCCCACTTATGTCTTTGTCCAGATTTCATGCTCTGAGAGGTTGAGAGAGATGACTGGGCTTCATTTATCCTTTGTGTTGCCCAGAATGTGTCCTTGGGTTTCTGTCTTAAAATATGGCCTTGGGTCTCAGTCCTAGATGGTCAAAGGTATTAAGTAAGGGATAATGACTTAATTGGACTGGAGAGCTTATCTTGAAATAACAGGATTTCACCCCTGAAACTGTTCCTTGGGATCAAAACTGTGTGTGTGCCTGGCAAAAGTGCAGCATTTGTTGAGCACAGTACTGCACCAGAAAATGGTGCCAGTAACTGATCAAAGTACAGGTTTTACTCATCACAAATAAGAGTACAGTGAGAACATGTAGTCAGATGAGCAGGGTTAGACGTTGTTCTAACAAAACACTCACTGTTGTTGTTGTGAAGACTGTGCCCTGGCCCAACAATCAAGGAGCCTCAATCCTCACCACTAACACCAGGGAGGTCGTCTCATAGAAGAGAAAAGGATAACTAATACACACAGTAAAGTACAATTTCCCTTAAGTGCACACAGACATCACAGTCAGTCTGGGGCTGGTTGCTCCCTTGCTCACCAGGTCCCCAATAAGACTCTCCACTGGCACAGCTATAGGGTCCAAGTCTCAGCCTAGCTGGGCCAGCTAGAACCTCCAGTATCCTCTCTGTCCAACCAGTGCTTCGTGCCCCTGCCAAGTAGCTGACACAACACACACACTTTGAGATGAGTATTTATACAACTTCACAGACACTCCTGGGAAAGGCTGACACAGATTCTCCAGCTGTGCCCCTTTACCAAGACTAAATGGTAGTAATTATTGCCACCACCCAGCTAATAATATCAGCTACTAAAAGGCCCTTAAAAGGGTGTCCAATTATTACTGTGCAATATTATTATCCAATGGCAGTATGACTAACAGTCAAGGCTTACTTTAGAGTGGCCTGTATAACCTTTATAAAGAGACACTTGTGTCTCTGCTCGACAGTGGCACATGAAAATAACTTTCTTGGGTGGTGTAAGCCAGGGAACCTTGTTGGCTAGGCTTATGTAGACCCTCGGGCCGATAGCCTAGTACCTACCTATGAACCTATCAGTAAAGAAGCAAACACATCAAGAAAGAGATGAAGTTGATAAAATTGTGTCAGAAGGGCAAAGTATTAAAAACTGGAGACAGTGGAGTGTTTGCAGAAAGTGAATATTGACTGCACACCATGCAGAAGATAAGCAATTTTATCACAGTAGTCAGGGAATATCTAGAGGTAGGTGTGAGATTCACGCTGCTGCATCCGGCTGTCTTCAAAGTGTTTTTTCCTGGACGATCAAAGTCATTTTTGATCTAGGCTAAGGAAGGAATAATATTCAACAAAAAGTGAGTCAGCAATCAGAAGGGTACTCTGCTTCTCATTTTTCTGATGGTAAGGTTCATACAGAGAGAGACTTTGAAACATTGGAAAAGGTTTCACTGGCAAATGAAAATGCTTGAGAGAGAGAGAAAAAAGCACAGAAGTTGACTAGAAGAATCAGCTTGGGCTTGAACCAGAGTCTGGTGGTGGGAGATGGAGAAGAAAAGGAAGACCAGCAACTCACATCTGTGAAATATGGCTTTGCAAGAAAAAGTTGCTGAGTAAAGCATATACCCCACTGTATATCATTAAGGGGGGATTAACTGTAAGTAAAACAATTTTTGTTTTTAACAGTATTGTATAAAACATTTCACGGTATAAACTGAAAGTTTTACAGTAAAACAGTTCTGCTTAGCGTGTAGTCAGGGGGTATTTTAAATGGGGGGGGGTCTTTTCTGTGACTATTATATCTGTTACATATATTTAAACAAACAAGTACTGTTTTGTTATTTATAGGTTTTACAGTATAACGAGGAAAAAGAATGGACAAGCAAGTTTAAAGTTCATATGCTGTGATCTTGGGCTTCTAGGGAAGAGTATAAAAGTGCACTAATTATACTATATGTAGAATTAAGATATGTTCTTTTTATTTACAAGGGTGAATATCTAAATTACTACCTTTGGTTTAAGCTATGTAAAAAAGACAAAAGTAACATTGTTGCATTCACTGCAAAAATGTGATTTTTTTAAACAGCTCACTGTGCAACATCAATCAAAATTCAGCAAAGCAAATCCCTAGCTAATGAACATCAATGCAAACTGAAGTTTTTAAGTAAAACAAATGAATTTAAAAGAAAGATAGACTGATTACCACTCTATTCCCAGGGGAGTACAAGATGGGTGGAGGGAAGGTAATAACAGTACAGCAATGATCCTAGACTAAGCGCCTTGCAGAACTATACTATGCTTATTATATGAATCACTACTTCAGTCGTGACAGCTGGGATGAGAACAAAGAAAGCTTATCACAGGTTATTGTTGTGTTGGCTTGGGCCTGGGGCATGCTGCAGGAGGCCCTGCCGGTGTGGGTGTGGGTGTCCTAAATAAGAAATAAGATGTCCAGCCCATGATGCTTACAGAATGAGTAGACAGAGGAACAAGTGGCTACCTATAGAACGGCCTATACATCTACACGTCTAATAAAGGCACTGATATCAGCTGTAGCCCTGGTGCAGTGCGGTCTGATATGACTTGGGGTCTTTCTATAGGTAGAACAACAGAAGGTGATGCACTGTCTGATGTTTAGCGATTGTGTTAGCACATGGGTTTCCCTTCCTTTTTGGAGGCACAGGAAACAAAGAAAGAAAAAGTTTTTCTAAAATCCTTGGTTCTATGAAGGTAATAGCCAAGTTCTCTGAACATCCAAGAAATGCAAGATACATCATCATCATCATGGACTGCTAATCTATTATGCTCTGCATGACTGGACTAGAATCCAACACATTCTCCACAGCACTTTTTTTGCCTAGCAGTTGGTGCAGAAGGTTAAGGCTGTGAGCTGTAGTTCCTGTGGTACAGGATTTTATTTACTCACCCTTATTTACCTACTGTGTGACCCTGAGCAAGTTACTTAACCAGACATTGCTCCAAATTTGCCAATGAAAAGGGATTGTGTCCGGTGGCTTACTTAGTTAACAATTGGGTATTATTATTATTACTATTATCATCATCCCTATTTTTCACATTTCCTACACATTTTTGAGGTGTTGCGCCAACTGTTGCCACCTCTATTTAATTCCACACTCTTTCATTCTTCAACAATCATGCCCGACTGTCACAGGTCTTTTTTTCCATACAATTCATTCATATTTTTGCTGGATGTCCTCACTTCCTCTTTCCTTGCTCCTGTCTCACTCAAATCCTTTTCACCAAGTCATATTCCGATTTCCTGCACATGTGCTTGAACCACTGTAATCTGTTTTCTTAGAACCTTTTCTGCAAACGAAGATGCATCTGACTTCTGCTCTGTCATTTTTTTTATCTGCCCCATGGTGTGCCTCCTACCACCCATCTCACGCAAAGCCAGACTGTGGACAAATGGGGCCCTAGGCAGGGGAAATGGCCCAGCCCCCCCCCGCAACAATTTCAGTGTCCCATTACTTGTCCATCCCCCAATTACCATAACGCTGGTCAAAACTGTCAGAATGCACACTATTTTCTTCTTTACTTTTGAAATGAAAACAGAGATACGGATTTAATTTAAATCTTTTAATTTAAATATCCTTTGTTTACCAGATTACTCTCACTAGGTTAGTACTGCCTTTTCAGGGGTTATTCTTGGTGGTATTTACACTAAGAGGGGAAATTTAGCCAAGGCATTGTGAAAAGTTCCCTCTACTCTTTTCGATAGAAAAGATCTCACAGCACCCAACATTAACACAGACAGATGGGGCCTCGGTTTAACATCTCATTTAAAGGACGACACACTCAGGAGTGCAACAACCCCACCCCCACCTTCTTAAAGTGCACTGCAGTATCAGCAATCGATCGACATGCTGTGGGAGTACAACCCACAGCCTTCTGCACGAAAGGCAAGTGTGCTACTAACACTGCTTACAAATTCTATCGCAAAATCATGAACATTTGTTAAATAAAACAGTTGCACATTGAAACCAGACTTCATATGAGCAACAGTAAACTTCTCTTCCCTTGAAGTTCACATTCCTTAAAAATGCAACTACCCCTGAATTTTGAAGATTCTTTTCCATTAAACAGTGAAACAAAATGTATGAACTAATAAAAGACAAAATTACCCATTTCAGAACATTTCAAACAACCCTGATGACCAAACAGTCTGGCAGTTGGTGAGGAGGATTACGGCTCTTGCCTCCAGTAGCCAAGGTACAGGGTTTGAACTTGAACCTGAGTAAGCTAATTAACTAACTTGCCATCCTGGGCATCACACACACACACAGACAGACAGACACACACACACACACAGACAGACACACACACAGACAGACACACACAGACAGACAGACACACACAGACAGACAGACACACACAGACAGACAGGCACACAGACAGACAGACAGACACACACAGACAGACACACACACACAGACAGACAGACAGACAGAGACACACACAGACACAGAGACACACACAGACACAGAGACCACACAGACACACACCCCTGCTAAATGCTCTGATCCTCTCTCTGTCTATGGCAGAACTCCTCCAGCAAGAATGGTAGCAAAATTCTAAAGACAGTTCAAATCCAGTGCATGCTTTGTACTAAAGAAACAGACAGCAGACAAGTGTGTGTCCTTAAAGAAGAAATGCAATGTTGTTGTGTCTTTCGGCTTTTCCCGGTTAGGGGTCGCCACAGCGGAACTCCGGTCTGCTAATGATTGGAAGAAATGCAATATTTTTTTAAACTGATTAAAGTTAAATGCTGTGGCAGCCATTGCTCAACATGATCAAATTACCTAGAGATATACTGTACACAGTCAACTGGCTAGCCCTGCCAAGGTACACAGTCTGTGATCCTGTTCTCCCATCTTTAGGATACTGTGGACCACAGCAAATGCCCAAGAAGGTTGATCTTTACAACTCTTCCCCTTTAGGGCACCATGTAGAGTCTGTACTGCTGCCCACAGCTCCATTCATTGGTGAGTTTGAGATGGAAACGCTCAACATGCTTTTCAGAAATGGGAGGAACACAGACACAGGGTAAAATATGCAAACTATAAACATACATTGACTGGCGGTCAGGATCAAACATTGTACCTTGTGCATGGAAGGGAAGACCTTAACCATTATGCCAACTGGTCTCTCTTTCTACCTGGTCCAAAAAAATAAACAAAATCAAAGAACAGAGTCCGGTGGTTTGGGCACATGTGCAGAAAAGCATAAGACAATCTGGTGAAGGTGATTTGGGACAAAAAGGAAGAAGGCAAGTGGAAATGAGGGCATCCAGCAAAGAGATGGATGGATAGTGAGAGACAGATCTGTGACAGTCGGGCATAAATGTCGAAAAAGGAAGGAGTGCGGCATTGAATTGCGAAAGATGGCGATAGTTACCACCACACCCTGACCCCACATAGAAAATGGGGAAAAAGGGGGTTGATGATAATGTTCTGGCAACCAGCGGGCCCTAGGCAACTGCCTAGGTCACCTTAGTGAGGGATCCAGCTCTGATCTTGGGCACTTCATATACCTCACCTTAAGCTTCTTCACCTGCCTTCATTTGCCCAGGTTTCTGTACCATATAGAATTACTTGTTCACACTACAGTTTTGTACACCGTACAGTTCACTTTCTTTGACATTCTTCTGTCATACAATACCCCTGTGCCAGTTGGCAGCAGCCCCTCTGATTCTACTTGACCTCCTTATACAGACTGCCCTTCTCCTCGACTACCTCTTCCCCAGGTACATGTAGCCGTTAGCAGGGTATTTTCCCTTCTATTTCAATTTTCAGTTTTTTCTGATTTACACAGTTTGCTGCAATGACAACTGCTTTGTCTGTACTCAATTTATCCCATGTGCCTGCAGTTTTGCATCCCATTCCTCTATCATTTGTGAGCTCCTGTTTAAGAGGCTGGTTGTAATGCCATATTGTCAGCACACAGCAGCTTAGTTGATATGCCCCTCCAACTTTTTTGCTAGGGTAGTCCATCGCCAGCATGAATAGCACTGGGCTGAGAGCTAAACCCCGATACACACCCAGTCCCAATGGGAACCGTTCTGACAGTCTGAACACTGTTCGTACTTGTGTCATAGGGTCCTTGTACATGGCCTTCACTAATTCTACCAGTGATTCTGGGACACCGAATCATTGTATGACTGCCCAAACACAGGCAAATTAATGGTGTGGTTTAAGGCTAGCTCAGTAACCATTTTGGGCATTACGGAAGGGGGTTATACACAAGATGATTCTACAACTAATAAAACATTAAAAAAGTCTCCCTGTCCACAGAAGCCTGTAGACTCAGAATTTCTCCCAGTTGATATGATGTCTACTAAAAGGCATGTCTCTAGATCCAGATGAGGTGTTTCAAAGGAAGAGTGGGAGCTGGCTTAAGGGGCTCTGGGTCAATTTCCCCCAAATTAGGTCAAGTCCCATAGTGGACACACCACTCTTCTAGGAAATCTTAAGAGGAGAATCCTTTTGAGAAACTGCTTTACCCATCAACAATTAATGCAGTGGAGGGTCCAAAGGCAAGCAGCCCAAAATGGTAGATGACTACTTTCAATGAAGGTAGGGAAGCTGTAATGCAAACAAATCTGGCAGATATTCTGGAATCATTGTCATCACTGTCACGTTGGTGGCTAGATTCATCTTTTCACACAAGAGGGGAAAACTTTCTCTTTTAACTATGTAGGGCTTCCTAGTACTTGGTCTCCTAGCTTTGTCATACTAAACATGCTCTCGGAGAACAGGTGCCCAACGTGCAGCGATGTCAGACCCTCCAAGCTAAGAGCTTGAATGTCTGCACGTTTCAAGTGTACCAAGGGACCCCTGAGCTTTCTTAAGATGTGCACGTGCTGAGGCAGAATTACTGGATCCCCCAATGTTGTTTCAACAGGGAGAACAAAAGATGTCAAGGCTGAAAAGGAACTATTACTGGCATTTTAAGTTTTTTCTCTTGCTTTATGAATCACTCCGTGAAGAGAGAGAGCTACTGTATAAGTTTAGAGAAACAGACCTGCCCAAATAAAGGTGGCATCCACTGCCCAGATTTCTTTACAAAGTGCTAGAGCAAAATTTATTAAGCTACCTGTTGCTCAAAGAAACAAAAAAAGGCATAGCTCCATACCCCACCTGAGTGTGTACTCCATAAAGCGGACCATGTCCAAGATCCACTTGTGAGAGTCTGCATCCATCATGCTTAACTGGTCCATGAGGGTGCTTTGCTGACAAACAATGTAGGAAGGCCTGTTGTGTCTCTATAGAGCTATTATTCATGAATGCAAGACGAGCTTGATACTGGGTAGGAAAGTGTTATTCCACTTTTTGAAGCACCAGCTATACAATGGTTATGTTTTCTGTTATTGGATGCAATACTCCTGGTCTCCAGATTTATCTGAAGACTGACAGCTAGAATGACCACCATCATTTCATTAATACCAGTATCCTGCTTCAGCAGGACTTTGTTCCAGCTGCCCAGGAGCCTCAGATTTGCTCTGCAAGTCTCCCATGCTAAGTCTGAGGTATTTGTAGTTAGGGTTTGGGAGGATCTTGAGGGGGAACTCCTACTTTGTTTTGTACTTGCAGTCTCCACATATTATTTCCTGCTGAACACAGAAATACAACAATATATTTTTTCCAAAGGCATGAAATGCTGCATTTCCTCAAGTACAGCCTTGACAGAGAGACCATGCACTCCTCGATCCTCATGAACTCCCTTGCTGTGACACAGGCCCTCTAGACTATTTTTAAGAAACATTGGGATAGAAATGTCAGTTTGTCCTTGGGAAGGAAGATCTGCTGGATGGAATCCAATGACACACCAAGGAAGACCACTGTTCTGATGGGCTCAGACTAGACTTAAGAAAATGCAAGAAAAAATCCCAGGTCCTGGAAAGAACTACCATGCAGGTCAATGCCCTCTGAAGTACATCCCTAAAATGGGGCTGAACTAGACAGTCATCCATTGAAGGGTATACATGGCTAATTCTTGGGTGGCTCGCTGGAAAAAACTCTTCAGGACCTTGGCACCAAAGGATGCCCTGTTCTGGGAGGCTACATCTACTTTGTAATGAGTGATAAAGGTATGAGGATTAGCCCATGTAGCTGCTGCACAGATCGAATCCAAAGGCAATCTGGCTTGAAAGGCAATAGAGATAGACAAGGCCCTTGTTGAGTGTCCTTTAATTTTCCCTGTAAGTTTTTGTTTACACAACTCGTAGACATGCTTTATAGTGTCTGAAAGCCACTTTGATAAAGTCACCTTCGAGACCGCACAACCTCTTGTATTGTCCGCAAATTATATGAACAATTGGTCAGATTTTCTAAAGTCCTTGGTCCTGTGTAAATAGAAACTTAACTGTCTATGAACATCCAACTGATGAAGCTTATAATCTGCCTTGTTGCCATGATTAGGGGAGAACACAGGAAGCTCTATGGATCGATTCATATTGTAGTCAGAACATACCTTGGGCAAGAAGGAGGGGTTGGTTTTGAGAGAAATCCAATCTTTATAGAAAATCAAGTAGGAAGATGAAAAGATAAAGCCTGTAATTTTGAAACCTTTCTAGATGAGGTAATTGCAACCAAGAAAAGGGTCTTCCAAGTCAGAAATTTGAGCAGACAAGAAGCAGATGGTTCGAATCGAGGAAGAATCAGAGCGTCTATGACTAAATTTAGATTCCAGTGGGGGAAGAGGTTCTCTTATTGGAGGTCTTAATAGGGTAGTACCACTTAGGAATGCCTTGCATAACCTATGGGACATGATATTGGAACCCATTTCTCCCATATAGAAATTAGAAATGGCAGCTAACTGAACTCGGATAGTAGCTGCAGCTGCTCCTTAGTCAAAGGTTTCAGCAAGAAATTCAAGAATCTTTGAAATGGTAGCAATAAAAGGATCAACCTGATTTTTGCCTGCCCAGCAAGAAAACCTCTTCCATTTACTAGCATAAAGTCTCCTAGTAGTGGGCTTATGGGAGGAAATCAAAATGTGTTTAACTGCTGGAGAAACATTGGGAAGCCTGGCTAAGACCGGAAGTGGAGAAACCAAGTTGTGAGCTTGAGAGTTTGAATGGAAGGATGGAGAGCCCCCGACTGATTCCTCAAAAGATCTGGCACTGGGTCCAGGAACCTTGTAGGTGAGGCCAAAGGAATGGAAACCATATCTGATGAGGCCAGTAAGGGGCAATGAGGATTAACTTGCAACCCAACGACTGTGCTTTCTGAAGAATCTTGGGGATCAGAGGAAAAGGTGGAAAGGCGTAAAGCAGTCTTGGGGGCCAATCGTGAACAAGTGCGTCCCTGGGTGACTGTCCCGGTGGTGGGACTAGGGCAAAGTAGCTGCTGCATTTGTTGAGGGGGGTGGCAAACAGATCGCAGCATGGCTGGCCCCATTTGCAAAAAATCAAGTCCGCAACTTCCTGCTTCAGGGACCACTCGTGGGGCATCAGGATAGCCTGGCTGAGCTTGTCCTCTATCACGTTGAATTTCCCCAGGATGTACGTTGCAACCAGAAAGCGTTGGGAAGACATTACGCATTGCCAAACTCGTAAAGCCTCTCGACACAAGGGGTAAGACCTGGTCCCACCCGGTTTGTTGATGTACCATACTACCGACATACTGTCTGTCTGAATTGCTGTAGTCCCTATAGGTAGAGAGTCCTAAAGTGCTTGCAACTCCAGGAGCACCGTTCTCATCTCCAGGACATTGATGTGCAAGTGGTACTCATGTTCCTGCCAAGTCCCTTGAACATTCTGTCCCAGATAATGCCCTCCCATCTGGGAAGCGTCCGTGGTCATTGTGGCTACAGGTTTGGGGGGGGGGGTAGAAACGGCCTGCCTATTGTCACCATAGGGGAGTGAAGCCACCACTCCAGATCCCTTTTGCAGGATTCTGTGATCAGAATCTGATGTGACATGGGTCAATCCTGGAATGACCATTGTGCAAAAAGAAGCCACTGTAGAATTCTCATGTGGAAGTAAGCCACAGGGACCAGAGTGATTGCTGCCGCCACAGAACCCAGGACCTTGAGGACAAATCTTGCTTGAATCCTCTTTTGTGTGAGCAGTATGACAACTTGGCAAAGGATCGTTAATACTCTTTCTTGAGGCAGCTTTGCTATCATGGCCCTTGTGTCTAAATCTGCCCCTATAAAGGTAATATATTGACAAGGCAGCAAGGCATATTTTCCGTTGTTTATGGTGATGGTGATCCCAAGTTGAGAACAAGAGCGGATTGTGTATTTCCTTGCCCTGATTAGTTGATGCTCGGTGGTGGCAGTAAGGAGCCAGTTGTCTAGATATGGAAACACCTGGAATCCTTGACGCTACAGGTGAGCCACAACTACTGCCATGCATTGGGCTATGGTGAGACCAAAGGGCAGAGCTCTGAACTGATAGTGACTGGCTCCCAGCCAAAAGAGTTGATATCTCCTTGACCGTCTGTCCATTTTTATGTGGTAGTACACATCCTGGATAACGATAGAGCACATGCAATTGTCCTTTCCCAGAAAGGGAAGGATGTACTGCAGTGTTACCATCCGGAACTTTGTTTTCTTGACTGACTTTTTCAGCCTGCTGAGATCCAAAATGGGTCTCCAGTCCCCCGTTTCCTTTGGAATTAAAAAGAACCTTGAGTAAGTTCCAGATCAGATTTGGTCTGTGGGGACTTCCTGGATGACTCTTTCTTAGCAACCTTTGAACCTCTAGCTTTGCTTGATCCCGAAGACTGGGTGGAACATCTGGGATAGAGTATTGTCTTTTTGACAGGGGCAGTAAGGAGAAGGGATATTGTAACCTCCGGATATTAAGGATAGTACCAATGTACCGTCTGTGAATGTCTGCCAGGCTTTTGTGTACAAGGATGATCTCCCCCCCGACTGTCTCCGTAGTCGGGCCTCCCCTTCAGGAACGCTGGAAGGGCCTACCAGAGAAGGTATCTCTGTCGCCCTGATTCTGTGGACCCCTCCCGCCATGACTTTGGCGCCTTCTGTTATTTCCCCTCTGCCACCGGGGGGGGATTCTCCCCTTGTGTCAGGCGAAGCTCCCTGGGATTTCCGGAACCACATTTTCCCACTCTTCTGGCCTTTAGGCTAGAGCCTAGATGGAGCAGAAAAACGTACTCCCATGACAGACAGAGTTTTGCCATTCTGTTCACACCTGGTAAGAGTCTCTTTTACCTGAAGCCAGAACAGGGAGAAGCCGTCAAACGGGGCATTGGAAAAGGAAGACTTGAGGGGCTCCGCAAAATGACAAAGGTGCATCCAGGAGTGTCTGCGTAAGGCTACCCCTGTGCCTGCAGCCCTGCTCGCCCCATCAGCTGCATAAGAAATGAGCCACATGGAGGAGTTAACCACTGAAGTCAATGTTGCAAGCTGAGAAGCCGCCTTGTTTGAGGCTCCTGCAGCTGTAGGATCCTGTAAGGTATTTCCTAACTTCTTGAGAAGATCCCTTTGAAGCTTTGTAAAGTGGGACAAATAGGATGAATGTAAAGGTCGCTGAAAAAAACATACACTTCCCGTATCTGTCCATCGTACGAGACTCTTTATTCGGCAGATGGACAGATGAAGTTTCTGCTAAATCCTGCTTGGTGGCTGCTGACACCACCACAGCATCAACGGGAACACCTTTAGATAAGAAGAGACTGTCTTCAGGGGCTGTAATGAATTTATTGGGCCTCCGCAGAACTGGTTCCATGGTGTCTGGAGAGCTCCAAGCCTTCCGACTCACTACGTGCAGTAGTGGGTCAAAAAGAGGAGATACCCAAGAGGTGGAGGGTCAGTAACCGAATGCATCCAGGTACACTGACTCGTCTTCAGAAGGGGCAAGGGACTTCCAGTCACCCCTCTGTCTAAGGAATTCTAAGATGTCTGAAAAACAGACATCTTCAGAGGGGGTCTGTGGGGAACCTTCTGAGTCATCCATGTCTGTGTCTGATGTCAAGGACTCAGGGGAGTCCACATGTTTCCTCTTGAAAGTCCACTTCCGAGGGACCTCTTCCGAGGGATGATCAGGGGAGGTTTTGGATGAGGTGGGGCATCCTGGAGCATGGGTTTCCTATGCTTGGGGTGGAGGGGAGGTTCAGAGGCGGACACTGGTAACGAAGGCAAAGGAGCTAATGGAGCCAAGGGTGGAGCTGTCTCAATGGACAGCACACTCCTCATCACCTCAAAGGCATCGTGGTCCCGACCCGAAAGAATCTCCGGCTCTGAAGAAGCAGGAGACTTCCTCCAAACCGAGAGTGATGGCTTTGAGGCTGATGGAGGAGCCGAGCTGACCTGCACCAACGCTCGAGAGGGACAGTCGGGTTGGACAAGGGTCCGATGCTGCCCCCCCGGAGCATCGGCTCTCAGATCCCTCAACAGTAGGGGGAATCGAGGAGATCGGAACGGTAGTCAGAACCAAACGACCAGATGAGGTTAATGGAACAGACTGTTCCACCACTACGACTTCCATACACTCAAGCTCCGAACTCAGAGGAGTCGGAGGAGGAATTGAGACAGGTGTTGTTTGGGCTGTTGGTACCATTTCCATCTGGGATGGGCCCAAAAGTATTTTGGCTAATGCTGGTGTCCTAAGAAGCCTCTTTACCACCCTCTCCACATGATCAGTGAGGCTCCGGGATGACAGAGAAGAATGGATTGAAGACCGGTGACTGCCCGCCACAGATTGTAAAAATGGAGACTGTGGAACAGACCGCACCGGTTCCAAGGCAGGAGACCTGGAAAGCTTATGGGACCTTTATGGGACCTTACTGGCTCCGAAAGCACAGATGGAGCCATAGGTGAAGATGTCTTGTCGGAACCAAAAGTCAGGTCCGACTTAGCTTGTGGTTTGCCCTTGTCCTTAGACGGGTCCAAACTCGGAGCCGAAGAGGATGAAGGCCTGACTATGTTCGACTTTTTAGCTGGCTGAGTCCCCTCCATGGCAGCATCAAAGGGGCTCTTCAGTAAACCTCTCAAGATTAACTTGTTTCTTCTCTCTTGCAGAACTCGTGAACTAAAGGCATGGCAGATAGAGCATGAGTCCTGCAGGTGAACAGGTCCTCGACAATATACGCAACTCGTATGACCGTCCATAAGGGACATCTTTTGGCAGCATGAGTCGTACTTTTTGAAACCCGAAGGTTTCGAATCCTTGACAGTATCCTTGGACATAATAGAGAACAGCACTATGTCTAAGGCTATAGACTACTAATAAGAAAACTATGCAATAACACTATTAATAGCACTATGCAATCTAGACAAAGAGAAACAACTAGGCAATAACAAAATATCCTTTTTTTTTTTTTAAACAGACAGGGAAAGACAGAGAAAGGGGGGGAGCCTCTAAGTTAAACGGCAAACTCCCCACCTAAGGAGAGCATCCAACTTAAACGGAGACTCCTTAAAGTTGCAGGAGAGGCAAGAAAGGGAAGAAGAATCCTCTAATTTAAATGGGTTTGGAAGAGGGGAAAGGCCAGAGAAAAAATGGTTAAACTACACAAAAACAAGTCATTCAGACAGGATAGGGATAGACTGAAATACAAAGGACAACTATCGTTAACAAATTAGTTAAGCTAAACTAGAAATTTTTGATCAAAAATATAATAAGAGAAAAAACACTTAGCCTGAGCCTGTATCCGCAATCTCGACACCGCAAGCAGCAAACGAGATCTGGGTAACTACCGCTAGACATGCTGGGATAGGGGCTAGCCTCAAGCCAGTAAAAGCTCTCAAGCTATAGTATACGGCCGAGTTGGGGCCGAGGATCGGCACCAAACCCAAACAGCAAGAACGAAGGCGAGATATGGACAACATAACATGCTGCTGTTAAAAATAGATAATTAAAAGAGCTTATAAAATACTGCACGATAACTACAAGAATCAGAGGAGGTTAGAAAAGATTGGGAAAAGAGACTAGATAAGCACTTTACAGGGGATCAATGGGAGGACACGTATGGCTCCCAAGTATGCAACAAGCCCAGAAGTTTTATGATTTTTGCTTGGAAGTAGAGGGCAAATGTTGGAGGTGTGCTGGGGAAGAAAGAAGTAACTGGAAGCTTATGTTTTGAGAGTGCAATGAGTTGGCATATTTTAAAAATTCCTTACAGAGTACTCTAACAAAAATATCGGGTAAGCAACTAAGGGAATTGTTTTTAACTGGGACACCAGATCTGAATTGCCTAAACATAGCAAGACTTTAAGTTTAATTTTGGTGGGCTGCCAAAAAGCAATTACTAGAAAACTGAACTCAAAGCCTAAAGCATCTGGTGATGTAAAATGCTTGCAACTACAATTTTGTCGGTATGGCTTGTTTTCATTTATGTAAATGTATGATTGCCTATTTAGTAAGTGATGGTTTAATAAGGATGTTTCTTGTTTAAAAAAAAAAAAAAAAAAAACAGGAATTGAATAATTTATGTAATACTAATTAGGTTATATGACATATAGCAATATATATGAAGTATAATGTTTGTTATGTTAATATAGTTTGACTACTTTTATATGAATGTAAATTTGCTTGTGTCACAAGTGATAATTCAATAAAGATGTTTGAAAAAAAAAAAGCCTAAACCATCTGTATTTGAAGCACTGAACATTGTGTCGGAGATAAAACAACTGTAAGTGTGCCTTTAGAAGATGGCAGGAGCAACGTAGATAGAAATAAATGGAAGTTATGGTAACATTACACAAAGAATAATGCTCAGGAGGAGGAGGTTTAAGGAAAGGCAGGTTTTGAAAAAAACTATGTAATGCTGGATTAATTATACTTTTAAATACAACACATGTAGTTTAAGAATGTTAATATGGATTGTTTTATTTTATATGAATGCATATTTGCCTAAGTCATAAATTAGTGATGACGAACCTTTTGAGCTTGGCATGTCAAAAATTTGGAAAATGCCTATCTTGACTCTGCTGGCATGTCACCCCTCTCCACCCCCACCCCACGAACAAAAGAGAAACAATTCTCTACATATTCATTTATTTTAAAAACACACAATCCCAATCATGTGTGCTGCTATGCATTATAAAAGTAAAAGAAAAATCAGTGACTTACAATAGAGAAAACAATATGCACACTGATAATATGGCTTAAAATAAAACACCCAAAAAAATCACCCTACTTTTAATAGTAATTTTGAACTGAACTGAAAAAATATGGAACACACCGCATTAATGACTTTTGTTGCTGCTGCTGAGTTTTAAAAGATAAGTGCAGGGTCACATATTTCTTGTATTTTTGTACATTCAGTTTCTTTGGTAACTCGGGTGCTGGTGAATGCTGGTGTGTTACCCAAAATGTCATGGCATGTCACCTTTGACTGTCACTGTGTCTTAGGTGGTAATTTAATAAAGGTGTTAAAAAAGAATACAAGTAAAGCAGTGTCTGAACTATGATCTGGGTGAAAACAGTCTTGTTTTAGAGAGATTGTAGATTTTTCCATTAAGGTGATGTAGGATTTGTTGATTTACGTACCTCTCCAGAATTTTAGAGTGACATGACAATGGATATGGGCCTTGAGTTAGAAGTCTGTGGAGCTATAACCTTTATGAAGGGAAGTAATAAGCACTGCATATTTTTCTTTGGCTTGTATTTTAACTGGAATTGAAACTGGAAGGGTAATCACATTTTCTTCGGCTCACAGAGATTTATAGTATGGATAGGTTGCCAGAAGCAAGTTAAGTAAGCTTGAATTCCTTAGCAGCTTTGAAATAATCAGACACTGGGATTAAATTAATAATACTATATATGTCATTATTTCTATCTGAAGGGAGTGGTATGAGTTGATTTATTAGGGAAGTGGCTACAATAGTAAAATGAGAATTTAGTCTGGATGTAGTTATGAAATTGTTTTTGTGTGGTAGCAAATTTGGCTGCTTTCTGTTTATCTGATTTTAGTAGTTTGTTCATGGGGGGGGTTCCAATATCATTTGGGATTATTGTGTCTAAGTCCATAGGTCCCTGTAATAGTTCTTGGAAATCAGTCCAAATGTATAGTACCAAATTGCCTAGACCTAGTAGGGACTTATCTTTATCTGCCAAAAAAGCAATTTCTAGAAAATAGAAATCAAAGTCTAAACCGATTGCAGTTTAAATGCTGAACAATATAGAAGATATAAAAGAACTGTAAGAGGGATCTTCAGAAAAGGGAAGGAGCAAATTATATAGACAAAATGAAAATGATGGGAATTATACATGCAAATAATGCTTAGGAAAAGAAGCGAGGCTCAAAGGAAGGCAAGAACAGCACTTTATGTAATGTTGGCCTGATGACAGCTACAAAAAAAAAAAGATATGTGATGTATCTTCTTCTTCTTTTGGCTTTTTCCGGTTAGGGGTCGCCACAGCGGATCACCTGTCCGCTCATGATTGGCAGTGGAGTTTTTACAGTGCCGAGTTGTCAGCCCAACGCCCAACCTTCCATGGAAGGCACACACATGCACGTACTCATGCCTAGGGCCAATTTAGAGTATCCAAGTCACCTACAACATGTCTTTGGGATGTGGGAGGAAACCGGAGCACCCGGAGGAAACCCACGCGACCACAGGGAGGACATGCAGACTCTGCACAGAAGGCACTCCAGCTGAGGATCCAACCGGAGAACCTCTTGCTGTGAGGCGGCAACGCTAACCGCTGCACCATCGTGTATGTAAATGGGAAAAAAATGTTAATATGGTTAGTTTTCTTTTCTGTTAATATATGTTTGCCTATGTCTTAAATGATAATTTAATAAAGGTGATTAAAAAAGTAATAAACTGACTAAATACAATACTACTAAAAATATATGTGTTCTGTAGTTTTGTAGATTACTTTGGATTGCATCTTTCCATAATTTCCAGGCTACGTCCTGATACAGTA
Organism: Protopterus annectens; assembly: GCF_019279795.1. NCBI lineage: Eukaryota > Metazoa > Chordata > Ceratodontiformes > Protopteridae > Protopterus > Protopterus annectens. Next base: position 553,467,576 of record NC_056727.1, read on the forward strand.
TTCATTGTTTTGTGTCGAGTGTTGATCATGGATTTGTTCTACATTTTACTCTGTTTTTTCTTCAGAGGGGAGCAAAACAAATCAGAATGTCACATGAAAGTTGTACTAAAGTAGGCTGCAGCTGCTTCTCTGTGAACATATGTTCTATGACATCACCATCTACACTTGCTCCCATAACCCAAAATTGCATTCAGTGTTAAGTGTTCAAATCAGTATGTATGCTTTACACCGTAACAACAGTCACTTAAGGGCAGTATATGGTTAGGACCAAAATGAAAATGGCAGCTTTTAAAATGCATGTTACTGAAAATTATTTATTATTACTTGTGCTTCAGCCTAACTTAAAATTTTAATTGTCATTATATGTTCAACCAAACCTATAATTATGAGAATGAATTTGATCTAAATTGTAATCCCTTTCTCAACAGTGTCAGGTGTGAAAAGAACTTCACCCTGCAAAAACAGTAATGTTATTTTATGTTTGTTTAAAAGATAAGTGTTTAGCACAGTAGTTTAAATCATAATTAATAGTCGATTGCTATGGGGAGAGAAGGTGATTCAACTATAGCGCCATGTCTGCTTTCACTGAAGCATCACCCAGATTTGAAAAGATGCGAATCTGCTGCTTCCCTCCAAGATGATTGTTATGCTAATATTCCTAGTATTCTTTCTTGAGAACTGGTAGGTGTAAGCCAGGCATCCATTTGTTGTCCTTCTCTGTACCAAACCACTGAATTGCTTCCTTCTGAAGAGGAAGAGAGACCAGACAAAGATGTGTGCTCCTGATTTGATTGAGGTTTGGAACTGGACAAGTTTAATAAAAAATCCCAGAGGAAACAGGAAGACCTTTCTTGGATGGCCACTAGATCAAACAACCTAATAGCAGCCATTTTAACTGCACCTTGAAGAAACAAAGAAAAGTGGAGAAACATGGTCAGTGGGAAGAGTAAACATGATATGCCAGAAACACTTTTCCCAGCTGGCCCATTCGTCTGAGAGTGATAGCCCCATGGAAGTACTTTTCATAGGAAGTTACTAGGCTATCGACCCTGAGGTCATTTTAAGCCTAGCCGTTTCATCCCAATGCAATACCATAGAAAAGCTAGTCAGTACCAAAGACTGCATTAAGTGATGACTGCCCATGTCCAGGAGGATTGTGGGCTTTATCCCTGGTAAGAATTTATGATGCCCCATCCACTTGTCCAGGTTACCTTTGAACAGGGTCATACAGGCGCTCTGTTTCACATTAATTGGTAGCCTGTTCCAAAGAAGCAGTAGACACTGGGAGATAAATCTGTCCCTCAGGCATGTCCTATTTAAGTTGCAGGCCATATTTAGGTCCCTGGAACAGGTAGCCCTAGTCCTATTTGATTTCCGTATATGCAGCAAGTTCATTAGGTTTGGGTCTTGGATTGCTCTGTAGGCCAGCCATAAGTCTCCCCTAAGAAGTCTATACCATATGGAGTATAGTGACAGGGACTGCAGTCAATGTAAGGCACATGCTGGAGCCCCTTGATCTTCTTTGTTAGAAACCTTTGAGGTCTCTCTAATTGCTGCACGTGTTTAGTACGGCACATGTCAAACAAGCGTTGTACTCAATTATGGGCTGGATAAGTGGGGAGTATAGGGGGGTTATAACTTCTTTTGCTCTTGAGGCGATGCCTTTACTAATCAAGCGTGCTATGTAGAAAGTTTTCCTTACTACAGAAGACAAATGTGGGTCAAAGTTAAGGTCTGAGTCAACAAGTGATCCCAGGTCCCTTACCACATCATGGATACTTAGGGCATTGTTGGTGATTTGATAATGTGAGGGGACACTGTTTGTGCCAAAGGGAATGATGATGCATTTCTTTACATTCAGTTTGGTTTGAGACGGTGACTAATACACCAGTCACTGGTCTGGGTAAGATCTTCCCGGAGTATACTGACATCATTTGGGGATTCAGTGATTGCACCTAGTTTGCAGTCTAGTGCAAACTTGGTCAGCCACAACCCCTTTGTTTTGAACTGAACTTCTGAGAAGTATATACCAAACAGAAGGGGGTCCAGCGCTGACTCTTGTGGCACCCCACTGGTAACAGGTCTGCTGGCTGACGTGGAGTCACCCACTTTGATAGTGTGTGTCTGTTTTGTGAGCCAGTTGGCAACAAATCTTACAACGAAGGGGTTTACATTCAGTTTACTAAGTTTATCGGTAATGTCTGAATATGGGATTGTGCCAAAAACCTTTGCCAGGTCGAGGTATGCTGTGTGCACAGATTTGCCCTCGTCAATGACTTTGGTCACATTTTCAAAGAACTCCACCAGATTTAACAGGCAGGATCTGCCCTTCATGAAACCGAATTGGATAGGAGCCAGGGTTTGGAGGTCACCTATGTCTTTATTTATGAGGTCCATAATGATATGTTCAATGGCCTAATAGATGAGGCATGGTCAGGCTTATGGGTCTGTAATTCCCTGGGTCTGTTGCTAGGCCACCTTTGTGGAGGGGAATTACTGTTGCTGTTCTCCAATCCGCAGGAACAAAGCCTGTGGTTAGGCTATGATTGAAAAGGATACTTAGTGGTGATGCTAGTTCATGTTTTAGTCTATTTAGAAGACAGCCTGGTATGATGTCTGGTCCCATAGATGTGTTTTTTGCCTTGGACAAGGCTTTGAGGTTTGCTCTTCAGACATGTAGGATGGGAGGGAAGTTTGGGGGGTAGGTTTGTTATAAGTTAGGAGGGGATAAGGGAGTGAATTTTTCATTAAACCTATCCACTAAAAGGTTTGCTATCTCTGTGAGGCCAGTGTGTGTAATACCGTTGGCCACCAGTTCTGTACATGCTTGGGTCCTACCCTTTAGGTTATGTATGTAGCTGTAAAAGGCCTTATGGTTATCCTTGGCTGTACTTGCTAAGTTTCTCTCAAAGGAGTCTTTGGAGGATTTGACAAGTTGTCTTACTTGCCTGTCGAGGCTGAGCAGGGTGCGTTAACATTGTTGGGCCCTTGCCTTTGTTTTCTTGTACAGCAATTTTTTGAGTTTATTGTAAAGTTTGTTGATGCTGAATGCCCACCATGGCAGCTTGTTTTTGGCTTTGATTCTTTCTGGTACAGCCGAGTTTATACACTTATGCAAGTGATTGTACAGGGCTTTATTGTAAGCTTCAGGGTAGTTACCACTTACAGCTTGAGGTGGGGCTTGGAATACATTTACACCTTCACCTAGGAGGGTATAGTTAGCCATCTGATTTCATCCTTCGTGAGTTCTGGTGTTAGTGCCAGCTCAAAGGTGACTGATTTGTGGTCACTTTTAACTAATGAGGTTCCGACAGTTGCAGTCCATGGCTGAGAAACTTACTCCTGCTGAGGTCTCCTGCTTTGCCCCTGTGGTGGTGGCCCCATCAAAGGGGATCTTGCCAGTCCTGAAGTAGCTGTACTTGCAATCGGAACATAATCTGTTCCCAGTCATTTGCATCTGATGCCTGATTCCAGATTACATCTGGGGACTGTGGATATCCCATGATTCTCATTAGAGGAGAAGTCCAAAGCAAACTTATGGCAGAAGTAGTTTCTCAGCCATGAGTTTTAGTTATTTATTGATTTATTTTACTTTGACATTTAACTGGGCAAGAGCCCTTTTTTGGCAGAGGCCCGGGGAGAGAAGCTCCAAGCAAAGTACATTATTAATATATGGACTCGTATGTACAAAAACTATAAATAAAATTACAATCCTCACTAGTAGCCAAGTGTTCACCACAAAAGTCCAAACAAGGCGATCCGGTAAACAATAAAGGAGACCTTCAGTGATTCACAGGATACTGTCATTGATTCACCCAAAAATATATTTAAATAAACCCACAGAGTAGTAAAGACCGCTAGAGACAAAAAAACACTGGAGATAAAAAATCATGGATTACAATCCTAATAACAGAGGAGGCTATATATGCAAGTAAGTTTCAAAAATGCAGTAAATATTAAATATGCCTAGTCTCCAAGGCAGTGCCTTCTGCCATGTTGAGGACTTAAAAATGACGGATACCTAGTCTTGGAACATTTTGCAGGATTTACCAGTATCTGTGATGCAACCTTAAGGTTGTTGTTATAACTCTGGTGACGTGGATACCTTTCCTCTGAGTCTTCTCCAGAGAACATCTCATTTGGTGAGACTTATCCCTGATAAGTGAACTCTTCCAATAGGAATATTAGGTGATCTCAAACACCTAAAAAGATGTATTGACTTTTGAGACTGGAAACGTATAAACCTCTTGCTGTTCCTCCAGTTTTTGAAGCATTTGTGAATACCTTTGACATGGCATCCCTGGAACGAGACTGAAGACCTGGAAGCTGAATGGAAAGAACAGTTTAAAGCATCACTCAGGGTACTAGCACCTCAAGAGGAGGAGGAAATAGGTGAAGTTGAAAAAGAATGGCAGCGACTCAGAAAAGCATGTGTGAGGACTACAGAACAGATATGTGGCTGATCCATGTATGGAAATAAGGTACATGAGGAAAGCTGGTGGTGGAATGCAGAAGTCCAGGAAGTCATCAAAAGAAAGAAGTAGTGCAGGAAAAAGTGGAAGACAGAAAAGACGAACCGGGCAAAGAAGGAATACTGGCTGGCTAACAAATAGGCTAAGAGAGGAGTTGCAATAGCCCAGAGCAAGGCATCAGAGGCACTCTACCAACTTCTGGAAAGTGATTCAGTAGCTGGCACAAAGAAACTATCAGGCTACAAGGCAAAGACAGAAAGGTGAATAAGATACTCAGACACCCTTTATAAGGAATGCCAGCAACAACCTGCTCACCAGTCCATAAGACATCAAAGGCAGACAGCAGCAGTACTTCCAGCAGCTTCTGAATGAAGAAAAATTCACAGAAGTTGTACTGTCACAGACACAGCCTGTGATGAAAGAAGAAGAGGAGACCACCCTAGAAGTTGTAAGAACAGCACCAAGGAAAAAGAAGCCAGGGAAAGCATCAGGCTCAGATGAAGTCACAACAGAGATGATAAAGATGCTGGGTGAGAAGGGGAGAAATGGCGCCTGAGGATATTCATAGCAATATGGAGAGAAAGGCATATCCCAGATGACTGGAGAATAAGTATACTAGTGCCAGCATTCAAGAACAAAGGGGAAATTCACAACTGTGGGCAGCATAGAGGTATAAAACTCTTGTCACACTGCATGAAATTTCTGGAAAGGGTGACTGAAACAAATACGCACAGTAGTAGAATATAAGATGGGAGATGAGCAGTATGAATTCAGATCAGGGTGCAGCAAAACCGATCCAATGTTTGCAGTGAGAAAGACACTTAAGAAAATGGAGATAAGGAAACAGTCCAATTAGGTATTTTTACACTTGGATAAACCATATGACAAGGTCCCAAGAAAGCCAATTTGGACAGTTCTGTGGTGGTCTGAAGTCCCAGAAACACTGGTACAATTAGTGCAGAATATGTACAGGGGCCCAATGACTCAAGTACAAACAGAAATTCCCAGTGGGAGTGGAGGTGCATAAGAGTTTAGCTCTGAGCCCACAGTTATTCATACTGGTGACGGACTACATTAAACAGGTTGGAGGGGACAGATCAACAAAGTTGCAGCACACAGATGACATGGCATTACAGGCAGACTCTATGCAAGAACATCAGCAAAGTATAGGGGAATGAAAAGCAAAATTGAAGGGACATGATGAAAATGAGTACAGATAATACAGTTGTAATGTCAGCAAATGGGAGAAATCAAAATAAACTGAGAAAGGAAGACAGTGGAACAAGTTAACAGCTTCAAGTATGTGGGAGGGTTGATTGAAGAGAAGGGAAGTCTGAATGAGGAGGTCAAGGTCAGAATCACAGGGGCTGCAGTCAATTCGCACAAAGTAGAAGGGGTAGTGTATGACAAAACAATGCCAAAAAAGTTGAAAAGTAAGGTGCACAAACAATGGTGTGACCGGTACTACAGTATGGCAGAGAAACCTGGGCAGTAAAGGCATGACAGAAGAGGAAGCTAGAGGTAATGGAGATGGATGGTAGGATGCACCATGTGGGACGGATGAAGAAATGTAGTAGTAGCTCCATTTGCAGAAAAGGTAATCGAGAACAGACTATGGTGTTTCGGGTACATGTGCAGAAAAGCAAAATACAATCTGGTGAAGGTGATTTGGGACAGAAAGGAAGCAGGCAAGAGGAAATGTTAGTGTCCAGCAAAGAGATGGATGGATTGAGTGAGAGAAGACCTGAGATAATCAGGCATGAGTGTCGAAGAAAATAAGAGAATGGCACTGAATATATACCCTGCATCATACTGCAGTCTTTGATTTAACACACTGTAACCCTTAGTTATTAATATTCTTTAACTTGCTTCAAAGCCTCATCTGTGCCTTTATCAAATAATCAACAATGTGCCTTTTATGGTCTCCACTATAAATATAATTAATACTGCATTAATTGTTTCTACTTTCATCAGTTTTCATTTTGTGTACTACTTATTCATTATAATTATTAATGTATGTTAGAAAATACGGTAACACCATAGTGGTAACTACAGCAAGCATTAAAACAGATTAATACACTCAATTATAATTTTCTTTTCCTTATTCCTTAATGTCAAAAATTATGATTGTAAGCTTTGTATCTACAACTGCACATATTGATTTGTAAACAGAATTCTCTTTTTAGTATAGACGTGGATTGCAACCCCCACCCCCCCAAAAAAAACTGCAACAAAGTAAATACAACATCCAGCATCCAGCCCTGCAAAAGCTCACACACCTGTCTTTTTACTCAGTGTAAGGGGATATTACGAAATTACTTGCTCACTCAGTTATCCTAATCATGCTCTGTTTAAAATGGTACCAAGTGTAATGTCTCTTTTCTGCTTGGCTAGTAGACAGCGGTCTGCTTTTAGCTGGTTTTCAAAACTATAATAAAAAATATCCTCCACTGCTCCTTAATTTTTTCCCCTCCTCATTCTTCTCCAATTAATGAGCTACACCTTACTCTCGCTGACAGCCTGCACTTTCTTAATTGCTCTTTCCCACTCCTACTTTTGTAATTCTCCCTCTTTGCTTGTACAATCAGTTCTAATTTGCTTTGTTATTTCTCTTTTCCATGCCCTGAAGTTTCACTGATAACTTCTTGCTCTATTACGGCTTTCTACCCTTATTATTTTTAGACTACTACTTTTAATGCTACATAGTCCAAAATATATTTTTGCATTTACACTAATAAACATCCTTAGTTACTTGTATGCAAACTCTAGCAGTGCCAACTCTATTGATTGCTTTTGGCCATGTAGTGGTCCTAAGGGGCAGGAAGCTGCTCCGTTCGCTCGGGCTCACTTCACTCCCCTACCCTATCCCCAATTCCCACTCACCCCACTACAACTACATTTATACTTCCCTAATCCCACCCACTCTATACCTACAACCACAAACATTACAGCCCCCTATATTTGCTCCTCCCTCTTATACAAAGATATTACATCACAACACAATTTCTTTTGGTCCTTCCCTCCTCACTCTGCTTGTTCTCCTTCTCCCACTATTCCATGCTCCCACCTCAATTTAAACAATACCCTAATTTATTCTACTGACCACCCCTTACTAAATTCTTCACTTACATTTCTCCACTACAACTATATTATGTTGCCCTTTCACTTACTATCTCTACTTTACTACCTGTGCTTGCCCACACCACATTTTATCAAACTTTATTGTTACTCAACCTCACTGTCTCCACCAGAACACTACACCATAATTTTAAATCATCCTCCTCTCATACTGCTATAGCACCCAGCCTATACTCTATTACATCCCTTTTTTTTTATTACAAATAAAGCGGAACCAATACTACACATAAAAACTAAATATAAAAAATTATTTCATGGCATGCACCTCATCTAATCTTGCTCTTGATGGTGATTTACATGCCAGTCCTGAACCCTCTCTACACACTTGCAACTGTACCACATAGCAACCCCTAGTACTCCTCTTCCACTCAACCAAGGTAATAGTCTTCTTTTGATGAACTTAAACCTTATGAGCATCTGCAATAAACTACCACAGTAACATGCCTATATAGCCTCACACATCCCTGGCATATTAATAGCCACAGAAACCTAGCTAAAACCAGGTACTAAAGACAGGGAAATTCTTCTCCAGGCTACATCATTAGAAATGGCAGATGGTATAAGAAAGCTGGTGGAGTGGCTATGACATACAAAAAAACCCCACCTTGAAATCATTTCCTAGCCCTTCACCCACTGAAATAACTCTCTCTCTCTCCTGTAACTCAACAAACGCAAGAGCATATGCATCATTGTTATCTATATCCCTCCTAGAAACATCCCATTACTAGTAGAAATCCTGTACTGGCGCTCTCATAATATCAACAAGGGAACTATCATCATAGGTGACTTTAATACAGACCACCTACTTATTGACTGTGACTCTCCCTCAGTCTCTTTGGTTTTACCCAAATTATCACTGTAGCTACTCGAATAGACAAAAGCAGTAATATGAAGTCTACATTAGACTGGATCCTTACCGCCACCTCTAACAAAATTACAGTGCTGGCTGCCTATCCAACACCGTTTGTGACCATCTACTGACCTTTGCAGTGAGACAATGTAATAATGTACATAAACACTACCTATAGCAATAAGCATACACTTTCTTCCTTCAGTAATGACACCTTCATTAGTTACAACAAATACAGCTGGGATATTCTAAAATACTTAACTTTTAGTTATGTACTCACCATAACTTCAGATGTTTGGGATCCATCTCGCCTACATTCTGACTGATGGGTTCGGAGCCGATCCCTCGGCTCCGACTCGGCACGCTTATGCTATAGAGCGAGGCCTCTAATTGGCTGAGCTATCTTTATCCCAGGATGCACCACCACTAATCCCCCAGATCTTGTTTGTCCGCATTCATGCACACATGCACAGCTTGTTTATATAACATCGTTAGATGTTTCAAGATGAAACAACAGGATTCGGACCTTCTGATATCCTCTGATCTCCAAGGAAGGGGGAAGGAGGGTGGGTTATTAGGAATGTAGGCGGGATGGATCCCAAACATCTGAAGTTATGGTGAGTACATAACTAAAAGATGTTATGTGATCCTATCTCGCCTACATTCTGACTGATGGGACAGCGTCCCTAGCGCCTAAATCCCGGGTGGCTCATTGGAAAACACTCCTGAGCACTGTGGAACCAAATGAAGCTCGTCCTCTAGATGCCACATCTAATTTGTAGTGAGAAATAAAGGTGTGCGGGGAAGACCATGTAGCCGCAGCACAAATGTCACCAATAGCAAGCTTAGAATGAAATGCTACCGAAGTAGCCATAGCCCTTGTAGAATGAGCCTTAACAGAGGTGGAAAGCTCTTTGTTAGAATAAATATAAGCTTGAGTAATACAGTCCCTGATCCATTTGGCAATAGTGACCTTTGTGACAGCGTTGCCCAATTTGTTTTCTGCAAAGGATACAAACAACTGATCTGTTTTCCTTGATTGTTTGGTCCTATCTAAATAAAAACTTAACTGTCTGTGGACATCTAGTGTGTGGAAAATAAACTCCGCTTTATTGGAGTATTTTGGGAAAAAAACTGGAAGCTCTAATGATTGTTGCAAGCATAAAGTAGAACAAACTTTAGGAACAAAAGAAGGATTTGGTCTGAGAGACACCATGTCTGTATGAAAAACCAAGTACGGGGGTTTCACTGACAAAGCTTGAAGTTCTGAAACCCTTCTGGCTGAAGTAATCGCCACTAGAAAGGCTGTCTTCCATGATAGAAACTTTAGATCACAGGTAGCTGCCGGTTCAAAAGGGAAAGAAGTCAAGGCACGCAACACTATATCGAGATCCCATGGAGGTGCAGGATGAGAAATCGGAGGTCTTAATAGAGCAGCACCTTTCAAGAAGGTCTTACACAATCTGTTGCTCATTAAAGGTGGGTCTATGGATTCATGAAAATTAGAAATTGCTGCCAATTGTACTTTGATGGTAGAAACTGAAGAGCCTTGATTGAAAAGAGAGGTCAGGAATTTGAGTACTTCTGCCACGGGAGTAGAAATGGGGTCCAGGCCCCGGAGTTGAGCCCAAATAGCAAACCTTTTCCATTTACTGGAATACAGTTTCTTTGTAGCAGACTTGTGGGCTGAAGATAATATGTGCACAACATCTGGATCCAGTGCATGTCTCCTGACTATCGTCGGAAGAGGAGGAGCCAGGCCGTCAATTTTAAGGTGTGTAGGGACTGGTGTAGTAGTCCCGACTGATGAATCAGTAGGTCTGGGACCTGGTCCAGGAACCATGGACCTTCCAGAGCATGTTTCGAAGATAGGGAAACCACACTTGACGAGGCCAGTAAGGAGCAATTAAGATCATCTTGCTCCCTAAGAGAGATGCCTTTGAATCACCCTGGGAGGAGAGGAACTGGAGGGAAGGCATAAAGCAGGCGGTGGGCCAAGGATGGACTAATCGTCCATGGGGCTCTTCCCGGAGCCGGAGTTAGGGAGAAAAATTCTTTGCACCATTCAGAGGAGTCGAAGAGGTCACAACACGGAACTCCCCATTCGCTGAAAATCTGCCTTGTAACTGTCGTATTCAGAGACCATTCGTGAGGAGAGAGGATGGTTCTGCTCAACCTGTCGGCTATGATATTGGACTTGCCCGGTATGTGAGTAGCCACTAGGAAGCGTTTGGTCGAGACTGCCCATTCCCAAACTCTCATCGCTTCTCTGCAAAGAGGATAGGATCTGGTCCCTCCCTGTTTGTTCAGGTACCAGACAACTGACATGTTGTCTGAGTGAACAGCAATTACGCCCTGAGGGAGATAATCGTGAAGGGCTTGAAGGGACAGGAGTACTGCCCTCATTTCTAGGATGTTGATGTGAAGAGGGGTCTCTTCCGGGTGCCATTTGCCTTGGACTGACCTGCCCAGGGAATGCCCCCCCCACCCCATCTGGGAGGCATCCGTGGTCAAAGTGGCCGCCGGAGGAGGAAGAACAAAGGGTCGTCCCTGATCCAAATTGGAGGACACTAGCCACCAGCGAAGGTCCCGTTTGCAAGATTCTGTGATCCATATGAGATGATTGAGAGGGAGTTCCTGAAAGGACCACTGAGTTGAAAGAAGCCACTGGAGGATTCTCATGTGTAACCTTGCCAAGGGAACTAGCAGAACTGTGGCAGACATGGATCCCAATAGCTGTAGGACCATTCTGGCTGGGGCTTTGAACCTGGGGAGTAAGGCTCGAACTTGATTTTGAATGGTTTGAATTCTGTCTGCAGGTAGATAGACCCGCATCTGGATTGAATCTATTTCTACCCCTATGAATCTTATTCTTTGAGATGGCCGCAACACAGACTTTGGCCAATTGAAGGTGATTCCAAGGGAATTGCCCAGTAATATTGTGGCTTGCAGGCTCCGTAGAAGTAGATGCTTGGAGGTGGCAGTTAGGAGCCAGTCGTCTAGGTACGGAAACACCTGGAATCCTAGACTTCTCAGGTGAGCAGTCACTACTGCCAAGCATTTGGTGAACACCCTGGGGGCTGTGGTGAGACCAAAGGGCAGCGCACGGAACTGAAAATGACTGCCTCCTAGGCTGAAGCGCAAATGTCTCCTGGACGTTTGATGTATTTTGATATGATAATACGAGTCCTTGAGATCTATGGAGCACATCCAAACACCCTTCTCCAACAATGGGAGAATGGTTTGTAGAGTGACCATTTGGAACTTGGACTTCTTGACTGAACGGTTTAGGTTGCTTAGGTCCAAAATGGGCCTCAAGTCCCCGGTCTTTTTTGGCAACAAAAAGAATCTTGAGTAAGTCCCTAATCCGATCTGGTCTGCGGGGACCGGTTGGATGACTCCTTTTTGCAGCAGCTTTGAAATTTCTGAGGCTGCGGTATCCCGTTGACTGGGTGGCGGGTCCGGGATTTTTTTGGACTGAGGGGGGGGCGAGAGAATGGGATGGAGTAACCTCCGGCGATAATTCGAAGCACCCATCGGTCCTGAGTGATCCCTTCCCAGGCCTTCAGGTGCCAAGCGACCCCGACTGGCCCCGGAGCAGCACAGTCGGGCAATCCCTCAGGGACTATGAAAAGCTGAAGAGCCACGAAAGGACTCGCGGTCTCCAGTGTTGCGAGGGCCTCTGCCACCTCTGGGACGGCGTCTTCCGGATGAATTTCCCCATCCTCTGCCTCTGGAGGGGGAACCTTCCTGCTGAGTGGGGTAAAACTTCTGAGATCTACGGAACCACATTTTCCCTCCTCTTTTAGCCTTGGGATAAGGCCGAAAGGGAGTGGAAAATCGTGCCCCTACGGCAGTCAGAGTCTTACCTTCCTGTTCACAGCGGGTAAGTGTGTCTTACCTTGGGTCCAAACAGGGAGGACCCATCAAAGGGGGCGTCGGCAAATGAAGACTTAAAGGCCTCCGCGAAATGACACAGGCGGAGCCAGGCTTGTCTCCGTAGAGCAATGCCTGTACCCGCCGCTCTACTCGCCCCTTCGGCCGCATACGAAATGAGTCTCATGGACGAGTTTGAAATGGACAACATTGTAGCCAGCTGAGAACCAACCGTCTGGGCCAGTTCCTCAGGCAGGTTACCCAAGAGGGTATCGGACAGCTCCTTAATCAGATCCCTCTGAAATCTCGTAAAGTGCGTCAGGTAGTTCAAAGACCTCAGAGTAAAGGCTGCTGAACTAAGGGTGCGCTTACGTGCGATCCATGCTCCTAGACTCCTTATTAGGAGGATGGACGGACGTAGAAGCCTCTGCTACATCTTGCTGGGTAGCAGATGCCACCACCATAGCATCTACAGCCACACCTTTCGTAAGGAACTCTCTATCCGGGGTGCGAGAGAAATTTGTTGGGACGGCGGGCACCGGTTCCACAGAGTCTGGGTGTTCCCAGCCCTTGACAGATCAAATCCAAGAGCTCGTCGAAGGGCGGAGACACCCAGGAGGCGGAGGGCTGAGCCCCGAAGGCCTTCAGGAACACCGACTCATCAGCAGAGGGAGGTTTGGACTGCCAGCCGCCTCGTTGTTTTAGGGCTTCTAGGATGTCTGCAAAGGAGACATCATCTGAGGACGACTTGGGGGACCCCACTGCATCATCGAGATCAGTGTCAGATGTCAAAGACTCGTCAGGGGAGTCAACGTGCTTCCTCTTGCATGTTCTCTTCCTGGGAGGTTCTTCCGAAGAGGCTTCAGAAGGATCTCCAAGAAGGGGAGAAACCCCAGCGGGGGTAACCTGAGGCCCAGGGGCTCCGCTGTCTACTGACAGGGGGACTGCCAACGACCCAGTCTCCAAATGTAGGGAAGGAGCTGGGGAAACTGTGGAGGTAGCCAATGAAGATTTGGCTAAAGCACTCCTCATAGCCCTGAAGGCGGGACCACCAGAATCCTGGGAGGGTCCCCCCTCCGTGTCCACGACAGTGGACGGCACTCCCGCCGCCGACGCACCAAGAGGGAGACTTGGGACCGAAAGCATCAATCCCGAAGCCTCCCCCCCAGGGCCGAAGGAAGAAGTCCGTGCACTGAACTCCGACCCAAGAGCCGGAGTCGGAGCCAGGGTCGGGCCTGACCCTAACACCTCCACTGGTTCCACCAGCACCTGCTCCAACGGTGCCGAAGCTGTTGGAGGAGGAAGAACAGTAGGGGAGTGGACCATCGGCTCCGAAGCCAAATGGGCTGGAGCCGAAACCATCTTTTGGAACACCAGAGACTGGAAGAGTCGAAGGAGCACCCTGTCGATGTCCGAATCAGACATCCTGGATGATCTCGAGGATACCGATCGGGCCCGAACCGATTTCTCCATCGGCTCCGAAGGGCTCGGGACCGGCTCGAAATGACTCAACGATTATCGGCTCGAGGAAACCTTCAAGGAAATTTCCCTCGGTGCCGACAAGGACTTCGGCTCGAGGGGGAAGAGTCTGAGCCGATGACCCTTATCGGCTCCAATATCAGTGGAGCCGATGAGGGTGACCCGCCTCTCGATGCCCCAGACCTCGGCTCTGAAACCAGAAGGGTTGTGGCTGGAGGCATCGAGGCAGACCGTTCCAACCTCGGCTCCGAAGTCCGTGGAGCCGATGGAGAAGTCTGCTTAGTTTTCTTAGCCGTCGGTTCCGACTGACTGGTCGGAGCCGGCGTTTTCCTCTTTTTGGAAGGAGAAGGAGAGGAAGATAAAGCCTCCTCGAAGGAAGGCTTGATTAATCCTTTGAGGATTAATTTGTTTTTCCTCTCCTGGAGGACTCTGGAGGAAAATGCATGGCATACACTGCACGATTCCTGCAGATTTTTGGCGCCAAGACAATAGACGCACGAGGAGTGGTCGTCCGTTATGGACATTTTGAAGCCACACCTCGTGCACTTTTTAAACCCAGAGGGTTTATGCTCTTTAGACATAATCCTACAAAAAACAGTGTAACTACAGTAAACAGTAACAAGGTTTGACACAGGAACCAAATATGAATGCACAAACTCAGTTTAAATATTTAAGCTAAAGAACTTTTTTTTTTTTTTTTTTTTTTTACAAGACAGTCAGAAAGAGAAAGGAAAGAAAGGGAGGGTCAAGACCCTCTAACTTAAACGTGTACTTGACCCACACACAACCACTAAAGTAGCAGTAACCACAGGGGAAGGCCCCTCTAACTTAAACGGAGCCTTCTCTGACAGGAAAAAATACGAAAATCTTGACCAAACTTAGAAAAAGACACTTGTACACAAAGAATAGCCGTTAAAACAGCTTTTGGGTTTAAATGAAGCAAATACTGACAGGAAAAAAGCCTAATATATAGTACTTAGCCCAGCCAATGTTGAGACCACGTCCAAGCTCTGTAAGTGGCAAACGAGATCTGGGGGATTAGTGGTGGTGCATCCTGGGATAAAGATAGCTCAGCCAATTAGAGGCCTCGCTCTATAGCATAAGCGTGCCGAGTCGGAGCCGAACCCATCAGTCAGAATGTAGGCGAGATAGGATCACATAACATCTCTAGATATACCAGAACTAACTTTAACACATTCCTTATACTAAATAAAATGAAAACAAGGTTTCTCCCCCTTATGTCCATCTCTGTTGGCGTACCTCTTGGATCTACTCTTAAGCCCTTTACTATTCAACATATTATCTAATAACCTTTACAAAGCAACCAAACAAGCCTCCATAGTACAATACGCAAATTATGTTATGCTCATATGCTTTGCACCAAGTCTGTCGCTACTCCACAAGAAGACCCAGGACTCCTTTTCCTTAGTTGGGACCTGGCTGGATGACTATCAACTACTTTTAAATGCTTACAAAAATAATGCTGTTTTTTAACCAAATCTCTGTCAGCACAGAAAAAAACCTTCAGCATCACATCAGCAAATAATACCTCAACTGAAATGGTTTCCAACACAAAGCTTCTTGGTGTCTTAATTGATAACAAAATATGATCAACACATCACTCAAGCCATCAAGAAAGCTCAGTGAAGATTAGGCTTCCTCTACAGAAACACTTTCTCACCGACTATTCTAGGAATTCTTTAGCAAAATCTTATCTTCTCCCTTCACTTCTCCATGCAGCATCCATCCTGACTAACCTTCTATCCACCTTGAAAAATAAACTAGAGGTTTGCTACAACAGAATAACTACATTTGCATCCAATTTACCAAACCGTTTACACCACTGTGCAACACTGAAGCACCTACACGTGCTCAAGCTACCAACTGCTTAGTGCCCACAAAAAATATACAAACTCGCCACCTACCCATTATAACAAAACATCTTCAAGCACTACTTCCCCTCTTAGGAATCTCCACCCACAGAACAAATATCTCCTGATCAGGACCAAGTCTCATAACAGTGTAGGCAAACCACTTCACTTAGGAGTGGTTAGGCACTAGAACTCTCTCACCCACCCTAAAACAAGACAACATTACCACGTTTCAAATGCAACCTAAAACAACACCCAACTTCCTCATGGCTACATTCATGCTCCCATCCTGACTAAACCCACCTTTCTTTGTTTCTCTTCCATTAACAATGTTTCTATCAATAAACTTGACTTTCACATTTCTTTTGCCTTGTCTCTTTGTCTCTCCATCCCTACTACTGCTCCTCCAACTAATCTAGGTCTTTAATCCCCTTTAAGATGAAGTGATTTAAGGAGGGGGTATTAGTTACTTATCTACTGTTATCTTTACCTCTCCACTATCAGAACTTTTTCTACTTATGTTTTTTTTTTAATTAATTTTGCTTATATCCTTCCTTCTCCTTTATTTTCTGTTCTTGCTATACTGACATCCTACCTTATTAATGTCTATATACATACACTGAAACTATGTACATTATCATTGCTCTTTCATCTCCAGTTACTACACGTTAACATGTCATAGGAGGTTACTAGGCTAATAGACCCAGGGCCCTTACAGTCCTAGCCAAGTTCAACCCATGTTCCCAAGGGTGTCTAGTTCGAGCAGACACTAAAATCAGCACCTACTGCTCCTGTTCAAGACGGACACAGGTGGAACCCCCAGGGTGAATTTCCGGTTACCATCCAATTGTCCAAACTGCACTTAAATAGGGCCAACGAGGGGCTTTAACATGAATAGGAAGCTTGTTCCAAAGGTGGGCAACCTCTGTGAAACAAATCTGTCTCTCCAGCAAGTTTTGTTGATGTCACATACTAGGTTAAGGTCTTTTGAGTGACTGACCCGTGTGCTATTTGACTTGCAAATGTGCACCATTTCCATTAAAGATGGGACAGAGATTGCTCTATATGCAAGGCACAGGTCACCTATGAGCAGTCAGTAAGACACAGAATAAAATGACTATAATTTCAGTCTGTACACATAAGGCAGATCCTGAAGACCCTGAAATTTCTTTTAAGAAACCTTTGTGGTCTCTCCAACTGCTGCAGGTGTTTGGAAAGGAACATACCAAAGGCAGCATTGTACTTTATTACTGGCCTTATGAGGGAAGAGTACAGGGGGGTTATAACCTCTTTTTCTGAAGGCAATACCCTTACTTATGAGACGAGCAATATAAAATGCCCTTAACACTGCCGAGACAGTGATCAAAGTTAAGGTTCCTGTCTACCTGTGTGCCCAGATCTCTCACCACTGACCGTGTGTTTAGGGTATTGCTACTGATGTGGTAGTTTGAAAGAACATCACCCTTGCCGAAGGGGATGATAATGCATTTTTGCGTTAAGTTTAAGACCATGACTTTGACACCAGTCATTAGTCTGTGTAAGACCTTCTTGCAGGATGCGGACATCGCTAGGGGTTTCAATGATTGCTCCCAGTTTGCAGTCATCAGCAAACTTTATCAGTCAAAGTCCTTTACTTTTAGCCTGTATTTCGGAAAAGTAGATTCCAAACAGTAGGGGTCGCAAGCAGTGGCGGCTGGTGACTTCAAATCAAAGGGGGGGCTGCAGGAGACAGCTGAATGGGTGGGGTCAAGGGGAAGGGGTGTGGCCAATCAGAAAGGGGAGGAGCTATGCTCAAAACTACAAAAACTAACTAATTAAATACGCTGCCCTGGGTGGCAAACCATCATTATGAGAGTCCAATCAAGACAAAAATAAGTGTAGAAGAATAAAAATATTTTAATGCATTGGCTGCATAACAGCTTACTTAATACTTAGATGGAAACAAAAGGTTGTGAGGCATGAAAAAATAAATTACTTTTTAAATACATTACTGGAATGCCAGTCAAAATCAAGTACAAGCAAAACCAGAAGCACTCAACTCAAACCACTTCTCCTTGCACTGCAGTTCTAATTATAATTTATATTCAGCTTTATTAAAGTTCCAAGTAACATGCTGAAAGTAGAAATCTCTGTGATGCCCCCACTTGTAAAAATGTTTTTTATCCAAAAAAAACCTGCTGCCTGACAACTATCTACTTGTTTCATGGGGAAAACATGTAAGTAAAAAATGAAAAGCAAAACAAGAAACAAGCTCAAGATACATTGCTTAAAGGATTACTGTACAGGTTATGGACCACACATGACTGGCATTCTGTTTAGTTTACAGGTAAAGTCTGTAGAGATGACTGGAAGTCTCAAAGTGTAATGAGCTTTTTAAAATAATGGAATCCTGTCCTTTAATACCCAAGGCTTATACATTATCTAGTCAAGTATTCTCTGCATGGCAACAACAGAAAGGCTTTCAATGTTGGCAATTCTTTAACAGTATGCTTATTAAAGCTTATTTGCATCTTACGATCTCAGACAAGCCTACATTATGGTCATTAAAGCATTGCTACTTAAACACAGAGCAACAGGCACTGAGTAATAAGCATAAATCAACAGTACAAAAATATGACAGAAACCAGACCTTTCTGCAAAATCAAGGACAGATGAAAAGCCACTGTAGTACTTGTGTCTACCTTGGATGGGGGCACACTGCACATTTACACTGCATAACTACTCCTTGCCTTGCTTGGACACATCCAGAGTCAGTACATGGTGGAGTGGGGTGCAACAAGTATGTCACAATTTGAAATGTTTCTGGCTGACTGTGATGGCCCTGACATGTGTCATACCTCTCAACCTCAGAGCAAGAAATCTGGGCAAAGCCATACACAGAAGTGGGACAAATGCCCACAAATAAGGACAATTTTTAAATATTGCTCTAATAAACTTAGAAAGATAATAGAATAGGTCTTGCATTAGTATGACTTTTCTGAAGGGTATAAAATCTGAAACTCAAATGTCTGTCATTATTTTCTAACTTCAGTCTTTAGTGATTTGTCACTAATTTGCCAAAAAACACAATTTTATGAAAAATGGACCAAATGTGATGCAAAAATATTAAATAGCCACACAATACAGCTGGGAACCTGTCAAAGAAGGGACACTTTAATATTAGTACTGCTAACTTGAGCAGCTGACAAAATAAAAGAATCTACATGCATTTCAAGTAATCTATAACTTTGATTATTACAGTTATTTCTTAATTATAAACCCTCCATGTTTTCTTCCAAAATTGCTATTTTGCGGAGGGATTATTAGGGGGAAAAGCAACATTTTAAGCCAAAATCGGAGACAGTTGAGAGGTTGGCTATGCCTAATTCTATAAAGCAATTTATTTGCATGTACCTCTCAACCTGTTAATGCAGTAAATCTGAACAAGGCCAAATGTACTGGGGCAACATATAAACAGTACTAAAAATTGCTTTTGTATAAATTGAGACAGTTGATAGAATAACAGTTCTTACTTTTCATGCATTTTTCTGAAGGTTATGAAGTCTGAAACTCAGTGTATCATTATTTAGTGACTTAATTTCTAAATGATTTGCCAGAAAACTACAAATTTTATGAAGAACAAACCAAAAATAAGAAGCAAAAATCTATTCATTCTTTGAAAATCTGGACAGTTGGGAGGTATAGTTCAGCTGGGCCTGTTTGAGCTTGCTGCTCTTCCCCCCTGACAAAATCACGGTTGAATGGAGCCTCTACAGCCATTCCAATGAACCATTACTTGGCTATTTCACTCCATTTACCATAAACACTAATGTGCATACTGCTTTACTTGTATGATGAGTTGGACTTCATTTGAAAGTTTTATTTTGTATTTTACAGCACAAACACTAAGTCATCTACTAAACAAAGCAATGCAGTCTCACAATGAAAACTTAGCATTAAAACTTCTCTGCCCTTGAAACTCGCATTCATTGAAACCCACATTCAAAGAAAATACATTTTGCCTGTGGCAGATGAAGATTAATTTTGGGCTGTTTTCAAATCATAGGCCCCTTGCATATGAAAAGTACAGTTTTGTACCTACCATAAATGTAGATGTCCGATAGGTATGCATCTGCAGTCCTAACATATGGGTTGTCCTGCCTCAGGCAGCCCTTCGGTCGGCCGGATTCCAAAGTCTGGGTCTGGCCTCGGCTGATGTCGCACTTCACCCGACGTCATAGCTGCTGTGGTATAAAGGCATCAGCTGACGCCATTTTCCTCAGTGTTTCTTGCCCCAGATGCCAGGTGCCCTCTAGGAAGGCTAAATTTGGATAAATGCAAATAATTCCAAACAGTAGAGAGCAAAAAAAAAATATATATATATATATATATATATATATATACATATATACAAAACAAATACACCATAATAAATTCCCCCAGCTAGCTAAAAGAGGGGTAGGTACCCTAGGAATACCACAGAGGGGAAGGAGGGTGGGTAATCCTGACTGCAGATGCATACCTATCGGACATCTACATTTATGGTAGGTACAAAACTGTACTATGTCCTTCAAGGATGCATCTGCATTCCTAACACAAGGGTAGAATACCATAGCCAAACTGGGGGAGAAGGCACTAAGATAAAGATGGTGTAGTCAAGATCCCTTGCAACACAGCAGTTGCAAAACCTGCTCGGGATCTGGAGTATAAAGGAAGGTTATAATGCTTGGCAAATGTATGCACGGAGCTCCAAGTAGCAGCTTCTAAAATGTCTTTGGTAGCCACTCCTCGTAGGAAAGCTGTAGTGGTGGCTGTAGCTCTTGTGGAATGAGGTCTGATATTTTCAGGAGTTGTCTTTCCATGAAAAGAGTAGCAAAATCGAATGCAATTTCCTATCCATTTTGAGATTGTCTGTTTTGAAATTGCTTTTCCTTGCATTCCTGTTGCATATGCTACCAGAAGTTGATCAGTTTTTCTGTTGGTCTTAGTTCTGTCCAGATAGTAGCGTAATTGTCCGTGCACATCCAAGGTATGCAGCAGTCTTTCCCCCCTGTTCTGTGGGTTGGGGAAGAATGTAGGTAAATGAATTGCTTGGTTCAATGATACTCTGGAGACCACTTTTGGCATAAAGGTAGGGTTGGTTCTCAGAGACACTCTATCCTGATGGAAGATAAGGAAGGGCTGTACTGCCATTAATGCCTGTAATTCAGATACCCTTCTTGCTGAAGTGATTGCTAGCAGGAAAGCAGTTTTCCAAGACAAGAACTGTAAATCTGCTGTTGCTGCTGGTTCAAAAGGGGGAAGTGTTAACTTTTCCAGCACAAAGTTGAGATCCCATGTAGGTAAAGGTGGTTTCCTTGGAGGCTTTACATTTTGATTCCTCTCAAGAACTGCCTGAGTAGAGGATGAGAGAAGACAGGAGGATCCATGTTGTATTCTGCTGAAATTGCTGATGCATGAATCTTAATGGAGGAGTAGGACAGGCCATTGTGGAACAGTTCTGCTAAGTATTCCAGGATGTGTGCTATGTTTGCCAATGAGACATTTTCTCCCTTTGCTGCACTCCAAATGAGGTATCTTTTCCATTTGGCTGAATAAGTTTTCCTTGTGGTGGGTCTGCGAGCCTCCAGGATAATGTCCTTAACCCTCTGAGATAAATCTGGGTTATTTTGTTTTATGCAATATTCCAAGCAGCTAGCTGCAGTGTTTTCAAGTTTGGATGTAGGATCTTGTAGTTGTTCTGTGTTAGAAGTAAGGGACATAGAGGTAGAGGCCATGCGTGTGTCCGAGACATGCTTCTCAGTAGCGGATACCAATGTTGCCTCGGCCAGTCTGGAGCTATCAGGATTACCCTTGGCTGATCCTCTTTGATCTTCAGTAGGACTTTGTACATCAAAGGAAGAGGTGGGAATGCATATGCTGTCAGGTTCTTCCAGCTGAAGGAGAGGGAGTCCACCCTCCAAGCAAGTGGGTGGTATGCTCTTGTGCAGAATTTCTTCAATTGGTGGTTGTGTGGGGAGGCGAACAGGTCTATCTCTGGTAGTCCCCATTTCTTTGTTATGGTTTTGAAGATATCTGGATGCAGCATCCATTCTTGAGCATCCGTGGTAATTCTGCTTAAGGTGTCTGCTAGTGAATTTTCTTTTCCTGGTACAAATCTGGCCTGCAGTTGAATGTTGAGATTCAGGGCCACATTCCACAGGTCCATTGCCATCCAGCATAGAAGATATGAGTGTGTACCTCCCTGTTTGTTGATGTACCACATGACTGTGGTATTGTCCGTCCTTATCAGCAGGTGACCTTGTTGGAGGAATGGTCGGAATGCCTGGATTGCATGTTTCACTGCCAGCATCTCCTTTAGATTTATGTGTAGATTTAGCTGGTCTTGGGTCCATAGGTCTTGTATGCACTTGTCCACCATGTGTGCCCCCCAGCCTAGGTCTGAGGCATCCGTGGTGATGGTCTGGCTTGGATGAGGTTTGTGGAAAGGCAGTCCTCTGTTCAACTGACAGGCCTGAGCCCACCACAGGAATTCTTGCTTCAGGCATGGAATTATTGGAATCTGGGCTTCTAGACTGTGCTTGTGTTGAGACCATACATTCCTTAGGTACCATTGCAACTTTCTCATATGCAGCCTGGCATGCGGAATCAATATTATGCAGGATGCCATGTAACCCAGGGCTTTGCAGGACTTTCCTTGCAGTAAAAGCTGAGTTTGTATTGTTAATGTCATGAAATAGACTGGTAGTTGCTTTTGTTTTTCTTCTGTGAGAAAAGCCATCTGAGTTGATGTATCCAGTTCTGCACCCAAGAATGTTATCCTTTGGGATGGTACTAGTCTTGACTTTTGCATGTTGACTGTGTATCCCAAGGCTTGCAACAGTTGTATGACCTTTTCCAAATCTTTTGTTAATTTTACCTTGTTGTCCGCTTGTATTAGGCAGTCGTCCAGGTATGGGTAAATTTGAATTCCCTGAAGCCTGCAATGAGCAATTACTGATGCCAGGCATTTCGTGAGTACTCTGGGTGCAGTAGATAAGCCAAAGGGCAATGCTGAGAATTGATAATGCTCTGATCCTGCAAGAAATCTTAGGTGTCTTCTGCAATCTGGTCGTATAGGGACGTGCAGGTATGCCTCCTTGAGATCTAGAGTCACCAGCCAAGACTTCTTGCCCAGCATGGGAAGAAGTTGCTGGAGGGTCAGCATTTTGAATTTTGGAACAATGAGGTATGTGTTCAGAGCGGACAAGTCGAGAATAGGTCTCCATTGATTTTCTTTTCTTGGTACAAGGAAAAGCCTGGAGTAAAATCCTTGGCCTTGTTCCGTGGGTACCTTTTCTATAGCTCTCATCCTTAGTAAGTTGTTGATTTGTCTTAGAGCGTCTGTTTTTTGGCTTGGTGGTAGGTTTGGCATTCCTCTCTTTTTTGGTAGAGTGTGGAAGTGAAACCTGTAGCCTTTGTCTATTGTTTGTAAAGTCCATTTGTCTCCTGTAATGTAATGCCAGTTGTCGGAAAATAAGGCTAGTTTTCCGCCCAAGGGTGCTTCCAGTTGTTCCCTGGTAGGCGGAATCAGAGCCAAGTCATTGTGTCTGTCCTGTGGAAGTGGTTGTAGTTGAATCTGTGGCAGTACTTCTCTGGTTGGTAGGTTGCCACTGACGTCCCCTGTAGGCACCCCTGGATTGACCTCTGCCTCTTGGGCGTCTATTTCTGCCTCTCTGTGCTCTGGAGGTGTCTGGAAAGGACCAATTCTTCGAAGGCCAATTTCTGCTAAACCTCGGAGGTTGGACCTGTAAGAAATCCTTGACTGTTTGGACAGATTTTGCTTTTTCTTCCACCTTCTTTAGAACCTCCTGTGCAGGGGAGCCAAACAAACTTTGTTTCTCTAGGAGTTTTGACTTAACATGGTCTGGTAAGGATTGTTCTTTCAACCAGGCATGCCTTCGAATCACTGTTCCAGTCATAGCTGATCTAAAGGAAGCCTCCAGTGCATCATAGCCACATTTTAAGAAATGGTTACTGACCTGCTGAGAGTTATGTATCAAATCCTGAAGGGACTTGCGGTCTATAGGTTCAGGAGAGGACAGTTTTTTATTTAGCTGGTCTAACAAAAATTCCTGGTACTGAATCATGTGAAATTGACAGTTTAAGGCCCTGGCCGAAAGAGTAGCAGAAGTATAAACCTTTTACCCCATCTCTAATGCTCTAGATTCCCTTTCAGAGGGGAGAGGGTTTTTGGCAGAGGCAGCTGCCACAGCTTTAGGGCCCTGTGAAATGATTTCAGGATCTGCAACAGGAGCCTTATACAAATGGTAGTGTGTGTCCGGGACCCTGTAATATCTGTCAGGCTTGGCAGGGGCCGGAGGAAGAGAATCAGGGGCAGTACAGGCATCATTATATGCATCATCAACAACTGTTAGTACTGGAGGAATGGCTAAAGGCCTATGCTGTGGTAAGTGTAAGAAAGTCCTTAGCCTTTTCCTTGAATCTGAAAAATCCTGGCCCTGCCATTGAAAGTGTTCCCTCATAGCATGTAAGGTTTCCCCAAAGAAAATTCTTCAGGAGGAGAGGCAGAAGGAATGGAGTCTTCTGCATCAGAATCCTCATAAGGAGAATATGGGCCTTCCTGAGGGTCTGAGATATCTGAGTCATCCGAGGAATAGTCTGTAGAAACAGGTTCCGGGGGTTCAGTCCTAGGCCTCTTATCTGGAGGGGGTTGAGAGGCCCTGTCTGGGTGAGGTTGGGATCCCCTGATCAAAGAAATGAGATCCTCAGCCAGGCTGAGCATTTGGGAACTAGAGGTAGGCCTGTGTGAGGGAGTTTTAGCAGGTAAGGCCTTAGAAGATTTAGCTGCTTTAGCCCTGGAAAAAGCCTTGATAGACATAGATGCAGGGGGTCTAGCAGCCCCACGTGCAGGGGTAGATATGTCTAAAGGAATAGTATCTGACAAATCCTGGGTGCTTGCTTCGGTAGGGATAATTTCAGTAGCAGATTCAGCCATGCTCTGTGAAGCCTCGGCTATCGGAGGCATGCTTTCGGCCGAAGGAAGAACCGAGGACTCGGTTTCAGCCGAAACCGAGACACTCGCGGTTGGCCTAACCGTGGTTTCAGCCGAAACCGCGGACCGCGAGTGTCAGTCCTTTTCCTTGCGCTTTTTAGCTAATTGTGTAGTCGGAGTCTCCGACGGCATTTTGTATGCAAAAGCGGGACCAAAAAACTCCTCTGCAAACTCCGACCGACGTCTAAGCGTCCGTCGGTTGAAGGAAGCACAGGCTAAACAAGCTGATACGTCGTGGTCCGGGCCTAAACAAGGAAGGCAGTAAGAGTGGAAATCCTTATGAGGTATTTGTTTCCCACAAGTTAAACAATTATTTACTTTGTCTGACATCGGCTGAGGCAAGAAAGAGTCCCCAACGGGTACTTAGCTTTTTAGAAGTCTTCGGTAGTAGAAATCTCTGGATCTGACCGACCGGCACTTGCGAACAGCTTCTGCTTCGGGCACCACGCGGCAAGAAAGACTGAGGAAAATGGCGTCGGCTGATGCCTTTATACCACAGCAGCTATGACGTCGGGTGAAGTGCGACATCAGCCGAGGCCAGACCCAGACTTTGGAATCCGGCCGATCGAAGGGCTGCCCGAGGCAGGACAACCCATATGTTAGGACTGCAGATGCATCCTTGAAGGACATCATACATGTGCTCTTTGATGCACCTTCCTCATTGTACTAAATTATATTCCTTGTACAATATATTACAGTTGTTAGAGGGCATTTTAAATTTGTTTTGAACATTTTTCCAGTAAGCAATGAAACAAAATGCATGCACCCATAATGACAAAACTGCCCAGTTCAGAACATTTATCATAAAAGTCTACTCAGACTTCCGCAGTACACCATTATCAGTAAATATGCACAATTCTACAGCCCACCGTTATCAGTAAATATGCACAATTCTACAGTCCACCATTATCAGTAAATATGCACAATTCTACAGTCCATTATCAGTAAATATGCACAATTCTACAGTCCATTATCAGTAAATATGCACTCTCTCTGAAGAAGTAAAAGTCATCTAAATAATTCCACATTAAAGAAATCTGTAACTAATGAAGAGGTTGCTGCTAGCAAACACCTTTATATTTCATGGTTTCATTGAAAAATAAAGTGCCTGTTGCCCCTCAGGAATAAATTGGCTATATTACATTAAAAAATGATAAGCTAGTAATATTGCAAGAGGAAATGGATGGCAAACTGATAACCGACTCATAGTTAGTATTTTCACCAAGGAGAACATTCTCAATACAGCAGCATCCACCCCTTGTGGGAGTAGAACCCACAGCCTTCTGCATCAAAGGCAAGTACACAACTTGCTGTGCTATTAACAAGGTAAACCAACTTCACTTAAGCAGCACTAAACTTCTGTTCCCCTGCAGCTCTCAGCTCCTTGTAAAATCTACTCAATACTCAACTTCGCAGCACAAGAAAACTGGAAAAAGCCAAAATGTATTTGGGGGGGGGGGGTCAAAAACCAGGGACACAAACATTGCTTGTATAATCTTGGAAAGGTGCTAGAACCATACATTTTACTGCCAAGCTCCCTGTGCAAAACAGAGCAACATACCACTACGCCAAATCAGCTGCTTTGTAAAAGAGGAAGACTGAAACTTAAATGGCTATCATTTAGTGAATTCAGTTTTCACCATAGCTGTCAACCCCTTAGTATAAAACACCTGGACAAACCCAGTAATGAGGGAATACAGCCCTCAAACATTCAGTGAATTCAGTTCTTGCCATAGCTGTCAACCTTAGCACAAAAAACCTGGACGAAGCCAATAATGAGGGAATACAGTCCCAAAAATAGGGACACATTTCAAATATTCATCTTATAAACTTAGAAAACTGCTAGAATAAAAGGTTGTGTTACGGTTGTGTTACTATGTATTTTCTGAAGAACATGAAGTCTGAAATTCAAATGCCTGTCAATTTTACTGCTGACAGAATAAAAATTTTCAGCAGAGACCCAGGGAGAAATACTGCAGACACGTTTTTGTAAAATGACAGGGCACCAGAGCAAATCCACACAAACACAGGGAGGAGATGCAGACTCCACACAGAAGGCACCCCAGCCAAGAATCAAACCAGAAAACCTATAGCTGTGAGGCAACAATACTACCACTGCACCATCAAATATGCAAGGACTTAAACATTCAGATTCCTGAAGTCTGAAATTCAAATGCCTGTCAATTTTATTTAACATTTGTTAATCAGGACAGTCTGACTTGGAACAAAAAAAGAAAAAGAAAATCAGCAGAGGCCCAGGAAGAAATAATGCAGGCATGTCTTTGTAACATGGGAGGACACAAAAGCAAACCCACACAAACACAGGGAGAAGATACAGACCCCCCCCCACAAAGAAGGCACCCCAGCCAAGAAGCAAACCTGAGAACCTGCAGCTGTGAGGCAACAATGCTACAACTGCCCCATCAAATATCAAGCATTGCAACATTTACAAACCACAGATATTATGAGGAACAGATCAGATCAAACATGAGGCAAAAATCTGCAGTTTTTTTTCCACAAATGGTGGTGGGTAGGGAATTAAGGTCTTTAACACCTGCATACAAGGTACAGGGTTCAAGCCTGAGGTATTCCCTCACACACACACACACACACACACACACACACACACACACACACACACACACACACACACACACACACACACAAACAAACACCTGTAGTAGGAAACCTCAAAAACTAAATATACTGCACTGGGTGCCAAACAGTTGTCATGAGAGTCCAATCAAGACAAAATGAAGTGTAGAAGAATAAAAATATTTCAATGCATTGGCTGCATGACAGCTTAATATCTAGATGGAAACAAAAAAGGTTGTGAGGCATGAAAAAATAAATTACTTTTTTTTTAAATACATTAATGGAATGCCAGTCAAAATCAAGTATAAGAAAAACAAGCAGCACTCAACTCAAACCACTTCTTGCACTGCAGTTCTAATTATAATTTATATTCAACTTTATTAAAGTAACAAGTAACATGCTGAAAGTAGAAATCTCTGATGCCCCCCTTGTAAAAATGTTTCTTATCCAAAAAAAAAGAGCTGCTGCCTGACATCTACTTGTTTCATGGGGAAAACATGATCAAAGTAAAAAATGAAAAGCAAACAAGAAATAATTCAAGATACATTGCTTAAAAGGATTACTGTACAGGTTATAGACCACGCGATTGGCATTCGGTTTATGGTTAAAGCCTGCAGAGATGACTGTCTGTAAGTCTCCAAGTGTAATGAGACTCTTAAAATAATGTAATTCTGTCCTTTATTACAAATACTGGCATATGCATTTCAATACCCAAGGCTTATACATTATCTAGTTAAGTATTCTCTACATGGCAACAGAAAGGCTTTCAATGTTGGCAATTCTTTAACAGTATGCTTATTAAACCTTACTTGCATCTTGCAGTCTCAGCCAAGCTTACCTGGTGGTCATTAAAGTATTGCTACTTAAACACAGAGCAACAGGCACTTTGAGTAATAAGCATAAATCAACAGTACAAAAAATATGACGGAAACCAGACCATTCTGCAAAAATCAAGGACAGATGAAAAGCCACTCTAGTACTTGTGTCTACCTTGGATGGGTGGGATTCTCTGCACATTTACACTGCATAACTACTCCTTGCCTTGCTTCAACACATCCAGAGTCACTACATGGGGGAGTGGGGTGTAACAAGTATGTCACAGTTTGAAATGTCTCTGGCCGACTTGTGATGGCCCTGACACATTTGTCATACCTCTCAACCTCAGAGCAAGAAATCTGGACAAAGCCATACAAAGAAATGGGACAAAGGCCCAAAAATAAGGACAATTTTTAAAATATCGCTCTTATAACCTTAGAAAGCTAATAGAGGTCTTGCATTAGTATGAATTTTCTGAATGGTATGAAATCTGAAACTCAAATGTCTGTCATTATTTTCTAACTTCAGTCTTTAATTATTTGTCACTAATTTGCCAAAAAACACAATTTTATGAAAAATGGTCCAACAAATGTGATGTAAAATTATAAAATAGCAACACAATACAGCTGGGAACCTGCCAAAGAAGGGACACTTTAATATTAGTACTGCTAACTTGAGCAGCTGACAAAATAAAATAATCTACATGCATTTCTGAAATAAAAGTAATCTGATTATTACAGTTATTTCTTAATTAAAAACCGTCCATGTTTTCTTCTAAAATTGCTATTTTATGGAGGGATCATTAGGGGAAGAGCAACATTTTGAGTCAAAATCAGGGCCAGTTCAGAGGTTTGGCTATGCCTAATTCTATAAAGCAATTTATTTGCATGTACCTCTCAACCTGTTAATGCAATAAATCTGGACAAGGCCAGATATATTGGGGAACATATAAACAGTACTAAAATTGCTCTTGTATGAACTGGGACATAAATCTGGACAAGGCCAAATATATTGGGGAACATATAAACAGTACTAAAATGCTCTTCTATAAACTGGGACAGTTGATAGAACAGGTCTTACTTTAGCATGGATTTTCTGAAGGTTATGAAGTCTGAAACTAGGTGTGTCATTATTTAGTGACTTAATTCCTAAATGATTTGCCAGAAAACCACAAATTTTATGAGGAACAAATCAAAAATAAGAAGCAAAAATCTATTCATTCTTTGAAAATCTGGACAGTTGGGAGGTATGGTTCAGCTGGGGCTGTCTAAGTTTGCCCCTTCCCCTCACAAAACCCTGGTCGAATGGAGCCTCCTGCAGCCATTCCAATGATCCATTACTTTGCTATTTCAACTCCATTTACCATAAACACTAATGTGCATACTGATTTACTTCTATGATGATTTGAACTTCATTTGAAAGTTTTATTTTTGCATTTTACAGCACAAACACTAAGACATCTGCTAAACAAACTTGGCATTAAACCTTCTCTGCCCTTGAAACTCACATTCACTGAAACAACATTAAAATCCACATTCAAAGAAAATACATTTTACTCGTGGCAGATAAAAATTAATTCTGGGCTGTTTTCAAATCATAGGCCCCTTGCATATGAAACACGTGTTCTTTGATACACCTTCCTATTGCTTTGAACATTTTTCCAGTAAACAATGAAACAAAACTGTCCAATTCAGAACATTTCCATCATAAAAGTCTACTCAAACTTCTACAGTCCACTATTATCAGTAAATATGCACAATTCTACAGTCCACCATTATCAGTAAATATGCACAATCTCTGAAGTAGTAAAAAAGTCATCTAAATAATTCCACGTTAAATAAATCTGTAATGAAGAGGTTGGTGCTAGCAATCACCTTTATATTTCATGGTTTCATCAAACAATAAAGTGTCTGATGCCCCTGTGGAATAAATTGCCTAAATTACATTAAAAATAAGCTAGTAATATTGCAATAGGAAATGGATGGCAAACTGACAACAGGCTCATAATTAGTATCTTAACTTTCAGTACAGCAGCATTCACCCCTTATGGGAGTAGAACCAACAACCTTCTGCATCAAAAGCAAGCACACAGCCTGTTGTGCTATTAGCACTAAACTTCTCTTCCCTGCAGCTCTCAGCTCCTTGTAAAATCTACTCAATACTCAACTGCATCTTAACTGCAGCACAAGAAGTCTGGAAAAGCCAAATTTATTGGGGTGGGTCAAAAGGGCAAAACCAGGGACACATTAAACATTGCTTGTATAATCTTGAAAGCTGCTAGAATAAAATGCTGTGTTACCACGGTACCACCATACATTTTACTGCCAAAGTCCCTGTGCAAAAAGAGTCAGAACATACCACTATGCCAAATCACCTGCTTTGTGAAAGAAAAATGCTGTGTTACCACCGTACATTTTACAGACAAGGTCCCTGTGCAAAACAGTCAAGAGCAACATACCACTACGCCAAATCAGCTGTTTTGTAAACGAGAGGAAGACTGAAACTTAAATGGCTATCATTTAATGAATTCAGTTTTCACCATAGCTGTCAACCTCTTAGCACAAAACACCTGGACAAACCCAGTAATGAGGGAATGCAGCCCTCAAACATATTCAGTGAATTCAGTTCTTGCCATAGCTGTCAACCTTAGCACAAAACCTGGACAAAGCCACTAACAGGGTATTACAGTCCCAAAAATAAGGAAACATTTCAAATAGTCACCTTATAAACTTAAAAAAATTGCTATAATAAAAGGTTGTGTTACTATATATTTATTGCTAGAATAAAAAGTTGTTTTACTATGTATTTTCTGAAGACTATGAAGTCTGAAATTCAAATGCCTGTCAATTTTACTTGTGATGGAACAAAAACAATTTTCAGCAGAGGCCCAGGGAGAAATACTGTAGACACGTCTTTGTAAAATGGCAGGACACCAGAGCAAATCCACACAAACACAGAGATAAGATGCAGACTCCACAAAGAAGGCACCCCAGCCAAGAATCAAACCACAAATCCTATAGCTGTGACTCTGTGGCAACAATACTGCCACTGCACCATCAAATATGTAAGAAATTAAACATTCAGAAACCTGAAGTCTGAAATTCAAATGCCTGTCAATTTTATTTAACATTTGTTAATCAGGACAGTCTGACTTGGAACAAAAACAATTTTCAGCAGAGGCCCAGGAAAAATAATGCAGACATGTCTTTGTAACATGGGAGGACACAAACGCAAACCCACACAAACACAGAAAGAAGATACAGACCCCACAAAGAAGGAACCCCAGCCAAGAATCAAACCTGAGAACCTGCAGCTGTGAGGCAACAATGCTACTACTTCACCATCAGATATCAAGCATTGCAACATTTACAAACCACAGATATTATGAGGAACAGATCAGATCAAATATGAGGCAAAAATCTGCAATTTTTTTACAAATGGTGGTGGGTAGGGAACTCAAGTCTGTAACACCTGCATACAGGGTACAGGGTTCAAGCCTGAGGTATTCCCTACCACACCACCATGAGCACCTGGGGCATTTTCACACACACACACACACCTGTTCTCCATACTAACCAGTTTCACAAGCACCATCTATTCAACACTTACCTGTCCTCCATAATAACCAACGTTAAATCCAAACCCCTTCCCGCGCAATACTCCAACGACTCGCGAGAGTAGAGTAGATCGGATCCAAACCCTTTCCCCACGAGACTGCAGCTCCCATTCCGGCTGCTCGTGTTGCAGTCCGGCCGCGATGTATAATCCCAGCGTGTCTGTGCACTTTAAAGTGCACAGACGTCTCCTCGCGTTTCCCTATCAGTCCTGCCGGACTGCCGTGAGCATGCGCATACAGTAGACCAGTAGTCTGGTCTACTGCGCATGCGCGAAGTCCGCGAAATTTAAAACGTTTTTTCTTTTTATTTTTTTGAGTTCTTTTTGTTTTGAGGGGGCTGCAGTCCGGCAGTCCAATAGCACGGGCCGCCCCTGGTCGCAAGACTAACCCCTGTGGAACACCACTGATTACAGGTCTGCTGGAGGAGGTGGAGTCCCCAATTTTGACTGTATGAGTTCTATCAGTGAGTCAGTTTGCAACCCACCTGACAATAAATGGGTTGATACCAAGGTGGGCGAGTTTATCAATGATGCCTGAGTGGGGAATTGTGTCAAAGGCCTTGGCTAAGTCTAGGTAGGCCATATGCACAGATTTGCCCTTGTCTAGGGCTTTGGTGACCATCCTGAAGATGTACACCAAGTTTCTACTAATCGTTGCCTTATGTAAAATAATACAACTTCTAAAGTATAGGATAAATGTCTTTACTATTCATCTCAAAACTACCTTCAAAGTAATGCTTAATTTTTGTTGTTTACTGTGAATATGCACTTTATGTGGAACTGTTCTCTCCAGGCCTCTGCTGAAAATGGTACTTGTGCTCAATTGGACTTTCCCAGTAAACAAAAGACAATAAATAAATAGAAAATATAAACTCGGTGATTTGTGGAGATTATTTCCCTGGCATAACTCTCAACCTGCAGACACTGAAAATAGGTACAAAGGTTCCAGAACTAAGGTAGTCTCAGCCAAAACCTGGAAACAACCAGTATAACATTTTAATACTGAATAGAACATGACTCTTCCTTCTTCTAAAAGGTTTGTGGGGGTACTGTTCATAAACAAATATTAAAAACAGCATGACAAAAATGATGAATAATTATTAAAGACAGTGTAAGATTTTAAAAAATGATACTGCAAAAATCTAACTCGCAAAGGCTTTTATTGCTACACCTGGCAAACAAGGATACGAGGTATGTCTATGTTTTTAAATTATTGGTGCCACTAGTATTGTTAGTCATCTAATCTGGTTTCCTTTATACTGAACAACTTCAAAATCATGTAAAGGGGTAAATCAAGCTTGAAAATAAGTATGTACTTCCCAAAAAAATAGGCACATCACATGACAGGATAAAATAAAGTGCAAAAATAGGTATGTACCTCTAAAATAACAAAAGTTGAGAAGTCTGCTCCAAGGGCTTTTGTTGAAAAGGGGCTTTGTGATCAGACTATAAATAAAACACACGCACGCACATACACAAACAGCAGCCCTGCATAAATGAAAGACCAAGAAAAACTAGGCTGTTTATTACATGTGGCACAACATCCTGATACCAGCTGTTTTACACTAACTTCCAGTGTTCACACAAAGTGGGTGAAGGGTCACCAGAATAAGGCATTTAGACAGTTTTCTGATCAGTATGATCCTGCCTGACTAGCAGCTGACAGGTCAAAGCTTACTCCAGGTCAAAATAATAACTGCTCACAAGTGCGGTACAGTCTTGTAGCATATTTTCAGAAAATACTGGTTAAGGGTCTAAAAGAGAACATATGAGTAAAGAAATGTCTTTAAATCTTTTGGCTTACAGTGCCAAAAAACACTGTGATTGCAACAAATGAATCACTACATTCACTTCCTTATGACCATCTACATTTAATCACACTGTGAACTTTGTTCTTTAAAAAAATGCACTGCAAGTAAAAAAAGCCCCAATCTTCCTAACTAAATACAGGCATCTTTCCCTGTCCACTAAAAACAGAATGCAATTCCTCTGACTTTTCTCTCTCTCTCTTTGTGGAGTGAAATGTATGCATTGAAATGTTTGTTTTAAAAGGAGAATTCTATTTCTTTTAAGATGTGGTTAAGTTATAAATTTGCCATTTAGCTGGTTTAGGAAACCTGTGTAAGATGCTCGCTGTATAGACTTGCCTTATTACATGTGCATACCTATTGAGAAAGTTGTCTTAATTTTGTGGTAACTCACATGAGCTACAGTTAAATAAAACTACGCATGAGATAGCAGCCTCTCATATATATATATACATATGTGTGTGTGTGTGTGTATATATATATATATATATATATATATATATATATTATATATATATATATATATATATATATATACATATATGTATATATATATATATATATATATATATATATATATATATATATATATATATATATATATATATATATATATATATATATATATATATATACATATATGTATATATATATATATATATATATATGTGTGTATGTATATATATATATATATATATATATATATATATATATATATTTACCCATCCAGCATTGACTGGGTTAGTCCCACTAGGCTAGCTATCCTTCAGGGAAGACCCGAGGTGGTATTTATATTACTGAGAGAAATTTTGCCAGGTCATGAGGGAACTTGCTCTACAATAGGTGCCATGGGATCTTTTACATTCACCTGAGCTACCATCAATTCAAGTAGATGGGGCCTTGATGGCACACTTACTAATGCAGCATCCTCTTTATGGTGCACTGCAGTGTCAGCTGTCTACTAGCTGGTGTGGGACTAGAACCCAAAGCTTTCTCCACCAAAGGCGAGTGTGCTACCTGTTTGTCACCAACACCAACTACTTAACTTTTGCATAACAAACAGAAATCACACTGCCACAAGAACAGCGCTTCTACTTCTACCTTCCAGATCCAACAATCCTGCTCAAACATATGTCATACGATGCCCGACTGAAGAAACTCCAGCTCTATTCAGTCGCATACCGTCTGCTCAGAGGTGATCTGTGCCTGACATACAAGGCCATGTCCAACCCGGAATTAATGGACATGCTCCACCTCAAAAATCGAAATCCACCAGAGCCACGAGAGCAAGAGACTTAAACCTCAACACGGATATAAATAGGACGTGCTGGAGGGACAGATTCATCACCCAGAGACTCCCTACACTATGGAACAGAATCCCAGTCCATGTGAGGCAGAGCCCCTCACTGACTCTGTTCAAGAGAAATCTTGACGAGTGGATGGGAGATCGTAGGTTTACCCCGGGAATCATCTCTGTATCACTGCTGGACAGAGGCACAGCAAACTAATGGGTATAGTATTCTCATCCTAAGGGGTGGTGAAAGCCACACACACTCTGGCTAGGCTTATAAATGCCCTAGGGCAGATAGCCTAGTATGAACCTATGAACCTATTAGGCAAGTAACGTGATGATTTTTGAATAGGCAGTTACTCTATATGTGAGGCCAAGACAAACAGTGGGAACAACATTTTAAATTATATGTTTAAGCAATTTAAACACCACATTTTTAAAGGAAAACAGACTGTGAAACTGGAATCTAAATATAAACAAACGCTTTCAAATAATTAAAAAAAAAATGTTCCACTTCAGCTTGAGTGAAAAGATCCATCTTTGACCTTTCTAAGCCATGACCTGGGTCAGACTGACAACATTAAATTGCAGCATATGCTACCAATTTACAGTAGCCAAACAACCAATGTTTTTCAGAGGTGGGAAGAAGGCTTACTACCACCAAAAATCCTACACAGTCATGGGGGAGCATGCAGACTACATAAAGACAGTAGCCAGATCTCAGAGTTTTGAGGCAAAGACCTTAACCACTGAGCCACTCTGTTGTTCTCAATTATAGCCCATCTTCTTCTTGACTGTTATAAACAAAATGTGAAGTCAACAATGCTTCATGTTAAGTATGCACTCTGTAAAGTCTAGCAACTTGTGTTATTTACGTAATGCCTTTTGGCTTTTATCACTAAATGTAACTTCCCTATTTCTAAACTATATACTATGTGTTTTGCTTCTGGACAGATTCTGGAGTTCATGAACCATTTCTCACAAGCACACAAGTGTGATAGCAATGCACTTACAAGGGGAACAAAAGAGTTGGAATAGGTAAAAGGCCATTGCATGATATCTGGAGGTAAGTGGGGATGAGGGTAAAAAAAATAAGAGTACACTATTTCAACAATAAAGAGCTAATCTAAAGGCAGAATATACATTGCATTATAAAAAGATGCAAATACCATGACTGCACAAAACACCCACACATGCATCCAGTGGACAACGTTAATACATCATCTGAATGCTGGGAACTCGTATGCCTGACTATCAGTCTAAACTGTTCAAAACACCATACACTGGAATTGTATAATTTCTGAATGTGTCAGGTTCAAAATGTACTGTGAAAAATATCTACATTCTCTTACTTGTAGTGCTAATGTGGCATCATACATAATGGCAAGGAGAGTTGAGGATGCAACGGGCAAACTTTTTTTTCTGTCTTTGCACTATGTTTTATGGTCTTGCTCTTCCAGTGCCAGGGCTACTAATCAACTTCCAGTCATGTGGGTCACAGTCAGGGATTCATCCCTCCATGACATACATGTATGGGGGACAATCAAGCAAGTACTCAGGTATTCTGTGGCTGGTTCCTAGGGCGATAGCTATGCAATCTCTGGTTCTGCGGATCTCTCTGCTCTTGGATGGAGTCCATTTGAAAAGCTCCCACACCCAAAGGAATTTTTGTCCCATTGTTGTTCTACAGTGGTTTGGCTTTTCTGAACCTTAAATTCTGTGTGGTCTTCTAGTTCCAAGAAAATGTCCACCCAGAAGTGCAGAACTTAACACCCACAAATGAAAGCATCTTGTCTTCCTGCTTGCTTATCTGTAGTTTGTCCTTCTATTTGGGTCCAACCAAGGAGGACAGTTTGATTATTTACAGATGGGATGGTACAGAACTCTGTTGCTAGGCTATTGAAAAGTATGTCTTGTTACAGATGTGTTACACCTATTTTGGACAGCATGCACTGGCTTCCAATGTGATATAGAATTGGAAAAATGTTGGTGTTACCCTGTCTCTCCACTCACAACTTAGTCCTTCTTACCTGAAGGAACTGGTTGTTTGTATTGCCCTACTTAGGCTTTGCACACAGCCTCCCAGGGGCTGCTGGTTGTTCCAGAGATGTGCCTTGATACATTTTGTATATGCTCATTTACCTTTCAGGCTCCTCAGCAGTGGAACTTCCTTGCCTTGGTGGTTTCAGGAGTCTCTCTCCTGGGCCAACTTCCATGGGTTGCTTAAAATGTAATATTTGAAATTGCCTTTCAAGATGTGGGATGACCTTGTACTTCTATTTGCATTTTAGTTTTTTTTTTTTTTTTTTTTTTTTTTAATTAATTTTGTTTTTATGTTTTTACTTGATTTTAGATTTCATTTTATTGTGCTTTACTTGATCTAGTTTACTGTTATCACTGTAACTGTTTTTTTTTCTTATAAAACATCTAAATACAACTTAAGTTGAACCATCATGAGACACTGATGAAGGACGCTTTAAAGCTGTTCACAGAACTGAAGTGCTTGAGTCAGGTATGATGACATTGCTATGTCTGACCCAGCTGCTTTATGACTCAGTCTAGTGGAATGGGTGGGTACAGTAACCATGGTTACCACCTGTGATTCTTCTTCTGAGGTCACCATGTGGCAACGTTTTCAGTGTGTCAATGTAATCTGTATTAGATTATGCTAAAAATGTGTCAAGTAAGCCAGATAATTCAATGCTGAGATGGAGAATGTACAAGTGGTATAAATGCATTTCTCAAACTAATTTCATAACATGTATATTCTTATCGGGGAATGGACTACACAGTACTCCTCAGAAGGATCTTCTCATAGGCAACTGTTATCACTGTGGTGTCAGACAAGGAAGATTTGCTCCAAAGCCTGTCTGTCCTTATGGGGCCAGGGGCTCTTATCTGGTCTCCTAGGAACAGGCTTTATCACATCCAACTCTATCCATGCCCTATCAACTACCAGTTCATCCATTCTGTCAGCAGGAGTGACCACAGAAGGAGTAAGGGGATGGAATGAAAAGCCTTATGTACAATCACTTCTTCGGGAAGGCAGGGTCAACTAGTCATGACCCTCCCTGATGCACAAGTTTTAATATTTCTCTGGAGTCTTTAAGAGAGGACTACTGACAAGCTTCCCCTTTGTCCAGATTGTCTAGGGTGGGGGACCTCACTGGACAGTCCAAATTCATCCTTTTGCATCATCTCTTCCTAAGTACACTCTGAGGGGACTTTTCCAAATGCATGGAAGAGGACTCTGTTCTGGACACTTTGAATTGATGGCATCCATCCCTCTCTGCTCTTACAGGATGAGGGACCAAGACATATGACTGAGAAGGTGTCCTGGAGTACAGCTAAAGTAGATTCAGACTCCTAGGGATCTACTAAAAGGATGGGTTGTATCTGCACCATCTCTTGGCCATCAGCAATGACACTGGCTTTTCTAATCAATGTCAAAGCTGTACTGATACCATAATCGATCATGATGGAAGTTTTGGTACCAAGGGCTTGAACCTCGGTATGGATAATGCTGAGAATAAGGTCAAGAGCTATGGCATTGACGCTGGGGAGAAACCATCAATACCAAGGACCTGACGCCTACTGACTATGTGCCAAAACACCTGTTGCAATGGTCACTGGTACAGATGGAAGCACTGGCACTGAAAGGAGAAGCCTAGTGTTACGGAAAGTTATTGTGTCTCATGTTTAGTCTACACAAAATACATATTAACTTGTAGTTTCTTCACAAATGTGTCAAGTAAAATGTTTAGGTTCATAGGTTCATACTAGGCTATCTGCCCGAGGGCATTTACAAGCCTAGCCCATTAAAAGGGATGTTTCTTTCATACACACTTACACACACACTTAACCCCCTTCACACACACTTGCCACCTGCTGGATTCAAACCCCTACCTAACTAGGTTATGACACTAGAGACGGACGCATTAGCACAGCGTGCTATTCGCATTATATGTTTATGTCAAAGGAAAAATGAAAAACAGATGCATGATTATGCAATACACAGTCTCACATAAATAGCTTTACATTTAGTGTCTTACAATTGCATTTTCTCTATTAGCAGGTAACTGAAGGCAAAAGGTGCTGAAGGAGTTAGGGGATGTTACGTTATGTCGTTATTTTATGTTATGTCTGAATGTTAAGTGAATTATGTCAGGTACCCCTATAAAACAGATCAACAGTATGCTCTGGCCTTCTCAAGCTGGGGGACAAGTCTTTGCAAGGATGTCTGTGAGATTCTGTGTACTGGTACTGAATGTTACAAATCAATGTTGAGGAGGAGAATGTACACGTTTTATGAATTAATCAACAGTATGCTTTGGCCTTCTCAGGCTGTAGGATGAATCTTTGCAAGGATGTCTGAGAAATAGCATGTACTGGTACTGAATGTTACAACGTCGAAGGCCAATAAATGTCAAGCACAGGTGGTCTGTGTTTTAAAAAGGCATATTTGTGAAGTTTTCATGTGAAGACCTAAGCGAGGATCATGGGGACACAAAACAATTAAAAATTAAATGATTTGTTAAAAGCAAAGTAACATCAGACTTCTGCATGCATGAAATTGATAAGAAAAGTATATAAATTAATAAGTTCTGCTTTTATTCTTAAAGACTGATCTGAAAATTATAACAGAAAGTCTCCCAGTGTTGTTTATGAAATAAAAAAGAAGTTATGTACTCACTATAACATAACATCGGAGTAGTTGTACTTCATTTGTCTTCAACCTGTGGGAATATGGATCCATATCGGATTCAAAAAGGCAGTTTCACCAGCATCTGATCTGAGCTCCAAGCTCCTCCCCTTACCCATAATATCCGTCCATCTCCTTCCTTCCCTCAGATCGAGTTTGCTGCACAATCAACCGAAGCCCAACCCAATTAGACCTTACCACAACAGGTTATATACAAAGCTAACCAGTATGAACAGAAGAGCCGCAGAGGCGCTCTCTCCCACCTACAAGAGTAATAAACCATGATAAGGTCAGGGGGAAGGAGGTAAGAATGGTTGAAGACAAATGAAGTACAACTACTCAGATGGAACGTTATGGTGAGTACAAAACTTCTTTATCTGAAGTAGTTTACTTCATATGATCTTCAACCTGTGGGACAGAGTCCCCAGCTACTAAACACCTGCATGGCCCTCATGGAAGGATATTCTGGAGCACCGCAGAGCCAAAAAATGCTCTCCCTCTAGATATCATGCCCAGCTATATAGTGAAAAATGAAGGCATGACACGAGGACCAAGTAGCCGCTGAACAAATATCATCCAGAGACACCCTGGATCAAAAAGCTGCCGAGGTAGCCATGGTTCCTGTAGAATGCGCTTTTACTTGACTCGGGGGTGACATACCCTTGTCTTTGTATACCTGAAGGATTCAATGAGAGATCCATCAAGCCAAAGTTACCTTGGAGATTGGTTTGCCCAGCAAGGGTTTAGAGTAAGACACAAATAACTGGTCGGACCTGCGAAAGGCTTTAGTTCGGTATAAGTAAAATCTCAGTTGTCAATGTATGTATAACAAGTGCAATTTATATTCACCCCATTCTAAAAATTTGGAAAGAACACCGGTAAATTAATCGTCTGGTTGATATTAGTCTCAGAAGCCACCTTGGGGGAAAAGGATAGATTGGTACGAAGTGACACTCCTTATGGAAAACCATATAAGGAGCTTTGATAGACAACGCTTGAAGTTCTGAAACCCTTCCAGCCAAAGTGATAGCTACTAGCAAGGCAGTTTTCCAGGATAAAAATTTTTGGTCCACTGATGCAACTGGTTCAAAGGGTGGAGCAACCAGAGCCTGTAAAACCAAAGTCAGGTCCCAAGGAGGGGTAGGATCCTTCACCAGGGGTCTTAAAAGGAAGGTATCCCTTAATAAAGGTTTTACAAAGTTTAGAGGAAGCTAAATGTGACGATCACGCCCTGGCCCAGCAATCAAAGAGTCTCAATCCTTACCACCAACACCAGGGAGGGCGTCTCATAAAAGAGGAAAGGATAACAAATACACACAGTAAAGTACAATTTCCCTTAAGTGCACACAAAGATCACAGTCAGTCTGGGGCTGGTTGCTCCCGGTCCCCAATAAGACTCCCCACTGGCACAGCTATAGGGTCCAGCTCAGCCTAGCTGGCAAGCTAAACTCCAGTACCCTCACTGTCCCACCAGTGCTTCGTGTCCCTGCCAAGGTAGCTGACACATCACACACACTTTGA
Source organism: Protopterus annectens (assembly GCF_019279795.1). Classification (NCBI taxonomy): domain Eukaryota; kingdom Metazoa; phylum Chordata; order Ceratodontiformes; family Protopteridae; genus Protopterus; species Protopterus annectens. The sequence goes on from NC_056727.1 coordinate 553,508,644, forward strand.
GATAAGTATTTATACAACTTCACAGACACTACTGGGAAAGGCTGACACAGATTCTCCAGCTGTGCCCCTTTACTCAGACTATACAGTAGTAATTACTGCCACCACCAGCTAATACTTATCAGCTACCCAAAAGCCCTTAAAAGGGTGCCCAATTATTACTGTGCAATATTATTATCCAACTAAGTGTGACTAATCAGTCTGAGGCTTAGAGTGGCTTTGTACAATAAACTCTATAAATTTACAATGTACTCTAGAGCTTAACTTAACTCTACACAAACCAGCCACAAGTAAAAGGTTTTTAAAAATATTTAATAATAAATAATTAAATAGACAAGACAGACTACACCACAGTGCTATCCAAGAGTTCAGAGATCACACAGAAACGTAAAACAATACAGTAGGAAAATTCTGATATAACAGAAAAACACAAGTCTAATCTTTATAGTCCTAGCTATTTCTACAAAAAAACATACTTCTAAACTAAAGTAACTTACTTAAATAGAGCAAGGCAGTGTTGAGGTTGGATATCAAGACAGAATGCTTACAGTTTCTCTCTGAATAGTTTTTAAAATCACTAACACATTTCTGCTGGATCCCAGTATACACAATATATCATTTTGGCACTTAGTCTGTAGTTCCCAGCACAATCTAACACCTGCTCAGGAAACTACAATAATATGACATTTCACATGTACACTCCAGTAATTATTCCTTAAGTTAAAACAATAGAAAGAATGTGTTCAGCCAGCCTCTTCGGCACTACTATCTAGATCAAAGGGTATACAATACATAATTTTAACTTCAAAAGAACAGATGTGAAATGCTTGGCTTAGTTTTCCTTACAGCAGATGGCAATGTTGCTACAATCTTGAAGTTCAACATTTTACAGTGTTTTCTTTCATTTAAGAAACAAGCCTGTATTTTACATTTATATTTTCAAATGACAGAATTATGTATCAAATTCTATTTGACTAGGCTGGCAGCCTTCACACATCTTCCCCAATCTTCACACTAAAGAAACCATGTTCTTCCCAATATGAAAGTTGGAAATTGCAGCCAACTGAACTTTCACAGTAGAATAGTTAGCACCTTGATGAAATATGCAAGCCAAGAATTCCATCAACATTGGGACAGGAGCTGTGAAAGAATCCAGACCCCTTTGAGAAGCCCAGATGGAAAAACGCTTTCATTTACCGCAGTAAAATGTCCTTGTAGACAACTTGTGAGCTGCCACCAAAATAGTCTTGACCGGAGAAGATAAACCAGGAGTCCTAGCTATCACAGGAACTGGAGCAGCGAAGCAGTGAGATTTAAACTGTCCAGGTCTGGATGAGGACCCCTCCCCCCCCCCGAGGGGTGAGAAATGAGATCTGGAATCAGATCCAAGATCCATGGAAGATGAGACCAGAGGAAGGGAATCCATACCTGGCGAGGCCAAAACGGGGCAATGAGGATTACTTTGCTCCCCAGCCTGCGAGCATTCTGGAGGAATTTCGAAATAAGAGGCAACAGGGCATAAGCATAAAGACTACTGGGAGGCCAAACAAACTAGAGTGTCTCTGAGGGACTCCCCCTGCAGGGGGTTTAGAGCTTAGAAAGTACAGTTGTGTACACTTACCATAAATGTACATGTTCAAGTGTATTCACTGCTGCAGTCATCACATTTCGGTTATCTGCCTGCAGGTAACCCTCAGTTGGCCTGAATACCAGAGTCTTGGGATTTCTGTGTCGGATGCTGTCACTTCTTCCATGACATCAGGTCGTCAGGGATAAAAAAACATGCAGCCGATGCCATTTCATCAGTTTTTCTTGCCCCAGATGTCAGGAGCTCCCAAAAAAAGGAAGCAGTTACATGGTATGGAACACCTCCAGTAAAAAGTAAATACCATTGCCATAGGATATGGCCAAAAAGAGGATAGGTAGAAAGCATAGAAAAAGTCAGGGGGCTGGAGGGAGGGTAACCAAGACAGCAACGGTGAATACACTCGAACATCTACATTTATGGTAAGTGTACACAACTGTACTATGTTCTTTGTGTTTCACTGTTACTATGTTCTTCATGTTTCATGTTGCAGTCATCACATTTGGGTTGATTCCCAAAGCTGAGGATGGGTGGAGGTAGATAAGAAGCATTAGGGCTGTCAATCCGGCCCTGTAGGACTGCTGTGACAAATCCAGCTCTGGTTTAGGAAAGACAGGTAAGTGGCAATGCTTGGTGAAAATGTGTACAGAGCTCCAGGTTGCTGCTTCCAGGATGTCCCTGGTAGGGACCCCCTGAGAAAAGCTGTAGAGGTTGATGTAGCTCTAGTGGAATGTGTTCTGATCCCCTGTGGGGCATGTTTCCCATGGTGTTTGCAGCAGAAATGGATGCAGTGCATTATCCACTTAGAAATGGTTTGCTTTGAAATGGCCTTGCCCTCTGCCCCTGCAGCAAAGCTGACTAGCAACAGGTCAGATTTTCTGAAAGGCTTAGTCCTGTCCAGATAAACCCTACGCTGCCTGTGCACGTCCAGGGAGTGCAGGATCCTTTCCCCTTTATTTTGAAGATTAGGGAAAAAAGTTGGCAAATGAATGGACTGATTTAAAGCCACACTAGATACCACCTTGGGCAAAAAAGAAGGGTTGGTTTTGAGGGAAACTCTGTCCGCATGGAAGATAATGAAGGGTTCAACGGCCATAAGGGTCTGCAATTCAGACACTCTTCTTGCTGAAGTGATGGCTAGAAGTAGAGCTGTTTTCCATGAGAGGAATTTTAACTCTGCTGTAGCAGCAGGTTCAAAGGGCGGAAGCGTGATTTTTTCCAACACAAAGTTAAGGTCCCAGGCTGTAGTGGGTGCTCTCCTGGGGGTCTTAAATTTTTGGCTCCTCTCAGGAACTGATTGACCAGAGGATGAGAGAAGAGGTGTGGGCTCAGTGTTATAATGAGCTGAGATGGCCGAGGCATGAATCTTAATAGAAGAAAAGGATAGGCCTTTGTGGAGCATTTCTGTTAAGTAATCTAGTATATGAGGTAAGCTGGGCACAGTTGTGTCCATTCCCTGAGACTGGCTCCAGGAACAGTATCTTTTCCAATTTTCCGAATAGGATTTTCTGGTACTAGGCCTCCTTGCCTCCAGAATAACATCCAGTGCTTACTTACAGAGGGTTGCTGGTGAAAAGTTCAAGGGATGAGCCAGGTGGAGCTGAGACTGCAAAATCTGTCCCTCCTGCTGGGACACCAGGGAAGGGGTCTGAGGCAGGTGCCATGGTGGCACTACTGTCAGACTGGGCAAAAGAGGGTACCAGTGCTGGTGTGGCCAGTCTGGTGCAATCAGGATTGTCCTTGGCTTGTCCTGTTTGATCTTTAGTAGAACCTTCGAGAGGAGGGGTTGGGGGGAAGGCATAGATTGATCCAGGTAAAGGACAGGGCATCCACTTTCCAAGCTTGGCTGTGGGGAGTTCTGGTGCTATATTTGTTCAATTGATAGTTCTTAGGGGAAGCAAAGAGGTCCACATCTGGTGCCCCCCATCTGTCCCTCAAAAGCTTGAATATTTGGGGTTCCAGTTTCCACTTGTGTGGGTCCATGAGATTTCTGCGTAAGTCTGCAACTGAATTTAGTTTTCCTGGCAGGAACTGAGCTTGCAGGTGCACTTGGTTGCTCAAGGCTGTGTCCACAAAGCCATGGCTAATCTGCAGAGTGGGTAGTAATGGGATCGCCCCTGCTTGTTTATGTACCACATAACTGTGGTGTTGTCTGTCTTTACCAATAGTTCTCCTGGAAGAATAAGGCCTTTGAAGGCTGTCAGAGCATTCTGTACAGCTAACATTTCTTTTTGACTGATATGCCGGTGCATTTGCTTTGGGCTCCATTTGCCTTGACTGCATTGTCCTGCCATGTGAGCACCCCATGCATAGTCTGATGCATCTGTTAGGGTTTGGGTGGCAGGGGGTTGAGTGAAAGGAAGTCCCTTGTTGTGGTACCAGGCCTCTGCCCACCAAAGGAACTCTGTCCTTAGGCAAGGAATGATAGGAATCATTGTTTCCAGGTCCTGAGAATGTTGACACCAGAGACTAAGTACCACTGAAGTTTCCTCATATGCAATCTTGCATATGGAATTAGTAGAATGCAAGAGGCCATGAACCCTAGGGCTTGCAGTATTTTTCTTGCAGATAGCTGGGTTTTGGTGGCCAGTAGATTGAAGTAGTTGGTCAAATAAATTTGCTTTTCTGGAGTGAGGAAAGCCATCTGGGAAGTTGTGTTCAAGCTTGCTCCCAGTAATACAATCTGTTGGCTGGGTACCAGATGTGATTTCTTTTCGTTGATGGTGTACCCCAGTGAAGTTAGAAGTCTCTTTACAAATGTCAGGTGCTGTAGTAGCAACTTCTGACTGTCCGCATGAATCAGGCAATTGTCCAAGTACGGGTAAACCTGAATTGTTCTCTGCCTGTAAAATGCAATGGCTGGAGCTAGGCATTTTGTGAATACCCTGGGCGCAGTAGATAAGCCAAAGGGAAGTGCAGAGAACTGATAGAGCATAGAGCTTGCTCTGAAACGTAGGTATTTCCTGAAATATTTCCTTATGGGGATGTGCAGATAAGCTTCTTTTAAGTCTAGGTTGCTAGCCAGGAGTCCTTGGCTAGCATAGGAAGCAGCTGTTGGAGAGTAAGCATTTTAAATTTTAGAACCACCAGAAAGGTGTTGAGAATAGACAGATCCAGGATAGGCCACCAAGAATTTTCTTTTCTGGGTATCAGAAACAGTTTGGAATACAAGCCTTGTCCCCTTTGTTCTGCTGGGACAGGCTGAATAGCCTCGATACTGAGAAGGGAAAGTACTTGCTTTTGGGCATCTGCCCACTGGCTTGGGGGGAGGTCTGGCCATCCGCTCGGGTTTGGGAGTGAGTGGAAGTGGAATCTGTATCCGTAGGAAACAATGTTTAAGACCCATCTGTCCTGGGTAATGTATTCCCAAGTTTTTGGCATGCAGGGCAAGTTTCCCTCCTAAAGGTGCAAGTACTTGGGCAAGGCTTGGAAGAGTTTAAGGATAAGTCATTGTGAGATTTTACCACAAGGTATCTCACAAGGGATAAAGTACAGTTTTGTACCTACCATAAATGTAGATGTCCGATAGGAATGCATCTGCAGTCCTTACAAATGGGTTGTCCTGTCGCCAGGCAGCGATAACTGGCCAGGCTTAAAATGGCTTGCAAGGGCAGTTAGCCTAGTAATAATCTATGAACCTATGAACCATAGGATGGCAGCTTACTACTCCCCGTTTTGGAGGTGGGAGCACTCCATTACTTAGATCTGTGCACGCCCCAAGATTGTAGTCTTGGTGGTCTACTGCCCCTGGGTTTGGACTGAGAAGGTCTGGGAGAGGCAAGAAAAGACCAGAGTTTTGAAGGCCAATGCCTACTGAATCTAGGTGGCTGTACTTGTAAGAAATCTTTAACAGTTTGCATAGATTTAGCTTTCTCCTCCACCCTTTTTGTGGACGACTTCTGCGTTACTGCCAAATAGACGCTCTTGATTTAATGGTGCATCTAGTAATTTTGCTCTGACATGGTCTAGCAAGGTTTGTTCCTTAAGCCAAGCATGCCTTCCAAGAACAGACCCAGTGACAGCAGCCCTGCAAGATGCTTCTAAGGCATCAAACCACATTGCAAAATATGTTTACCAACTTGGTTAGGAGAATGCATTAACTCTTTTATATCTTTATGTTCTGCACAATCAGAAATCAACATCATTTTCTGTTTAGTTAGTTCCATAATATGTTGCTGATACTTTAACATATGAAACGGGCAATTTAAAGCCCTGATGGCAAGAGTAGCAGAGGTGTAAACCTTCTTACCCCATCTGTATAAAGCCCAAGAATCCCTCTCCGAAGGGGTAGGATTTTTGGCTGTTGTAGCCTTAATGCCTTTAGGTCCCAGGGAAATGGTATCTGGATCCGCAGTAGGATTCTTAAAGAAGAATTTGTGGGAGTCAGGTAGTCTACAGTACCTGTCTGGTTTCCTGGGAGCTGGAGGCAAAGTATCAGGGGTAAGGCTGGATTCCAAGAAGACATCTACAATTTCCAGAACAGGAGAGATAGCTAAAGGCCTGTGCTGAGGCAAGTTTAAAAATTCTAAGTCTCTTTTTGGACTGAGAGTAGTCCTTGCTCTCCCAGCGGAAATGCTCCCTAAGGTTATGTAGGGTTTCACCAAAAGAAAAATCTTCTGGTGGGGAAGCAGAGGGAATAGAATATTTTGCATCAGAATCCTCATAGGTAGAAAAGGGTATGTCCTGGTGATCAGCAGGGTCACAGTTATCAGACTCCTGATCTGAAGAATCAGAAGGAAATTTAGTTCTTGGTCTTTTTGAGGGGGAAGGCTGACTTCCCTTAAAGTAATAAGGTCTTCTGCCATTCTAAGCATTTGGTTTTGTGGCATGTGGGCCTGAGAATGCACTTTGGTCATTGGTTTCCTAAGCGTAGTGCGAACTCTAGGCCTGAGAAATTCAGTGTTTTTGGTTTGAAATGAAGTCGTTGGTTTAATATGAAAATCGGGAGGCCTGAATACACCCTCAGAAGCTGGTGCCTGCACAGCGGCTCCAGACCCATCCAAGGTAGAGACATCCGCAGGTTCCATAGTCTAAGAAGCATCTCGCGGTATACCGGACTCCGAATGGGTCTCAGTAGAGGCCTGCAAATCTGTAGAAGTGGGTATCAGGTGCTGCGAAAGCGCCTCACTGAGTACCAGTGGACTGGCGACTAGCTTAACGGTAGCGTCGTCAGCAGTTTTGGACCTATGTGGTCTGTCTCTGTCTTCTTGCTGAAGCTATCTCGGAATACGGAGACCAAGAGCGAAAGAATTTAGTAACAAAAACAGCCTGACGACGAATAGTTTGGGCATTGAACAAGGCACAAAACCGACAGAGAGGGATGTCATGGTCTGGGCCTAAACAGGTGACGCAGTAAGAATGAAAATCTCTGTGAGGTATTTGCTTTCCACAGGCAAGACAATTATTAATTTTTTCTGAAATTGGTTAGAGCAAGAGCAAGATAAAAGGATCCCCAACGGGGTACTTATCTTTTAGAAGACTTCAGGTCTGCAACTCGAAAAGCGAAAATTTCAGGAGACAGCTGACCGGCACTTAAGAACTGCTTCTGCTTCTGGCACTGCACGGCAAGAAAGACTGATGTAATGGCATCGGCTGCATGTTTTATACTCCTGACGTCATGGAAGAAGCGACAGAATCAGACGCACAAATCCCAAGACTCTGGTATTCAGGCCGACTGAAGGCTACCTGCAGGCAGATAACCCAAATGTGATGACTGCAACAGTGAAACACGAAGAACATCTCACTGCACTTCCCATTGGAAGGAGATGCGAAGAGATCACAGCAAGGCCAACTCCCACTCGAAGATCTGCTCCGCTACCGAAGCATTCTGAGACTACTCGTAACGCATCAGAATAGTCCTGCTCAGTTTGTCCGCCAGTATGTTGGATCGTCCCAGAATGTGAGTTTCTACAAGAAACAGGCTGGTGGAAATCGCCCATTCCCACAATCTCATGGCCTCGCGACAGAGGAGTTAAGATCTGGTTCTTCCCTGCTTGCTGATGTACCAGACTACTGACATGTCAGACTGTATTACAATAGTTCCCCAGAGGGAGAAAGGCATGAAGGGCCTGTAACACTAAAAGGACTGCCCTTATCTCTAGGACGTTGATATGCAACTTGGTCTCATTCGGGGACCACGTGCATTGGACTGTCCTTCCCGAGCAATGCCCCCCCCACCCAGGTTGGGAGGTGTCCATGGTCACCGTGGCTTGGGGAGGGGCTGCAATAAATGGACATCCCTTGGCCAGCTCTGAGGAGTGCATCCACCAGAGGAGGGACTCCCTGCCAGTCCTGCTGATGCCATTGGATGCATCAATGGCAGATCTAACCATGACCACTGAACTGCTAATGTCCACTCTAGAACTCGCATATGTAGACGAGCACAAGGAAGAAGGGTAATTGTGGCTGCCATGGAACCAAGAGCTCGTAGTACCATCTCTGCTGATGGGAGGTGTGACTGAATGACCAGGGACACATGGAGTCGTAAGCTCCGGATTCTCTCTGGGGTTAGAAAAACCTTCATTTGGCAGAGTGTCTATCCTTGCTCCAATGTACTCTAGAACCTGGACTGGGATCAGAGAAGATTTTGCTGTGTTGATGGTAATTCCCAGGTGGCTTGACAGCTTCAAAAAGTAGTCTCTGGCTTGACAAAGTAGATGCTTGGTGGGAGCAACAAGGAGCCAATTGTCCAGGTACAGGAAGACCTGTATTCCCTGAAGCCTCAGGTGAGCCACTACAACTGCCATGACCTTGGTGAACACCCTGGGGGCTGTGAAGAGACCAAAGGGTAGGGCTCGAAACTGATGATTGGCCCCTAGCTGTAAGTGGAGGAACCTCCTGGAGCGTCCGTGAATCTTTATACGGTAGTACACATCCTGGAGATCTCTCGAGCACATCCAGTCTTTCTCCTGCAAATAAGGCAGGATGGATTGCAACGTGACCATCAGAAACTTCTCTTTGGAAACTGACAGGTTGAAGGGAAAAAGATCTAGAATAGGTCTTAGGTCCTCTACGTTGCTCGGACCCCCTCTGCCTCTGGACCGGCGTCTATCAAACCCCCTCTGCCTTTGGAGGAAGATAAATCCTGGGCGTACTGGGAATACGGAGACTTCTGGAACCACATCTTCTTTTGCCTTCGCTGATTCCTGGAGAAGGATCTCGGAGGGTTAGAGAAGTGGGTCCCAACAGCAGACAGTGTCTTCTCGTCCTTTTCGCTCTGGACCAATGTCTCGCCAACAGTCTTCCCGAACAAGGAAGAACAATCATAAGGATCATTCGCAAATGACTCCTTAAAGGGATCCATGAACTGACACAGCTTGAGCCAAGCATGATGCCTCATGGCAACACCAGACCCGGCTCCCCTTGCTGCTCCTTCGAAAGGAGGCACATGGATGTGTTAGATACCACTTTTAGAGTGGCCATCCGCGCACAGAATGTGCACTTATCCTCTGGTGACATGGACTCCAGGGACGACTCAGCTAGCACTTTGACAAGGTCGCACTGCAGTTGAGTAACGTGTGCCAGTTAATTCAGCTCCCTTATGGAAAAGGTAGCCGAGACATACACCCACTTACCTAGGCGATCCATCGTCATGGACTCTTGAATGGGGGGATGGACCATAGAACTTTCTTGAGCTAGTTATTTCTTGGTGGCTGCTGCTACCACCACAACGTCTACAGGGAACCCTTTGTTCCAACTAGGTCTATCCGAAGGGGGACCTAGGATCTTGCCTGGGCGCTTCGGAATAGGATCCACGGTGTCCGGTTCCTTCCATGCCTGGGAGGTGATAAGGTCCACCAATGGATCCACGGGAGGGGAAACCGAAGTAGTAGACGGGCCCATGCCGAAGGCCTCCAGAAACACAAACTCGTCCGAGGTAGGCTTGGGGGGTGGACCCCCCCCCATTGGCGCAGGATTTCTATGATGTCTCCAAAGGAGACCTGGACGGGGGGGGGGTGATCTGGGAGAGTTTTCCCCCTCCTCCAAGTCTGTGTCCTCGGTGAGGGACACTGGAGAGGAGTCAAGGTGCCTCCTTTTGCACTCTTCGGTGGGACTTGCAAACTGTCTGTTGTTCCGCAAAGGGAACCGGCTGGGGCACATCAGGCATGGGCTGTCCCTGAGTGGACAAAATGGCCGAGGTCGCATCCAGAGCCAAGGGAGCTGGGGTGGAATCAGAGGAAATAGTCAGGGTCTCGACCCACTCTAGAGAACTCTTTCCACATCAAATGCCGAAGGAGAATGAGCCTCCTGGGCCACCAATAAGGAAGCTGCACTCCCCGGACCTGATGGGGGAATTGGAGCGGATCCCACAGGCGCTGAGACGCAGAAGGGGGGACCATGACCTGACACAGTCGGAGCTGATGGGAACTCCACCTCAGATCCGATGCCCAGACTACGGCTCTGAGCTGCTCGGGCCTGACCTCGTTGGATTCGACATGCTCAGGGCAATGGCCAGCGTCGAGGTACAAGGTACGATTGGTGCCGCCCCCCCCAACTCTGAGACCTCTCGGATCCGAAAACTCCGATACTGGGGGTCCGATCAGAGAAGTTATTGGGGTGAAAAAAGGGGAGCGAGCTCCCCACTCCAGAGGGAGGAGGGGCTGGCAAGACTCCTAACTAGATCTGGGTGCAAATAAATTCTCATAATTTTGTCCATCTCGCTTCACTCAAACTTCTGGTGGAGCGCGACGAAGAAGCCACTGATGCTGACCTCGAAGGTCGGTGCACTGACACCCTGGAAGAAGGTCTAGTCTTCTTTAGCTCTGCTGAGAACCTTGGCGACCAGAGCCAGGGAGTACTAGGACTGGAAACAGTCTGAAGTTTCTGTGGAGGACCCGACTGGTCCAGGGATCTCTTCCTAGTTTTGTCCTTGTCCTTTCTTAAAGGTTCCTCTTCTATAGGCCTCTGAGCGGGAGGATGAGTCCCAGGCTGGGAGGAGGAAGAGGCAAAATAAGTAGAAGCAGCTACCATCGTGACTACAGTAGTTGCGGGGACAACCGCCCCTGAAAAAGACAGAAGTCCCTTCATCACAAGTTTGGCCGTGCGATCTTTCAAGGCCCTTGGGTTAAAACATACGCAAATAGAACAATCAGTGAAGAGATGTGTGACTCCTAAACATACCACGCACAGTATGGGGCCATCTGCTGGGGACAGCTTGTGGCCACACTGCGCACTTCCTAAAGACAGGCTTATTCTGTTCAGCCTTGCCTGAAAAGAAACCAAAAGGAACCCATGGTTTTCACCCAAATACACACACACAAACTATAGCAAGACTCTAACTAAACTTTTTATTTTCATGACGCAACGCGAGGAAGGGGAGGTAAAGGAAAGGGAAACCTTGACTTAACACTAGAAGAAAAAGTTCACTCTTACCCAAAAATACTAAGAAAATGCTATTGAAGCAAGCACCATGCCTGGCGTTCCGAGACCATGATGCTAGGCTAAGCCGCGGCAAAAGATCTGAGGAAAGGAAGGAGTTGAGGGGTATTATTGGTAAGTGGAAGAGCTTGGATCAGATGCTGGTAAAACTGCCATCTCGGATCCGATACGGATCTGTATACCCACAGGTTGAAAAGCAAATTAAGTAAACTACACATCCTGAAGCATTATTCTTGACAGACTAAAAGGTAAAAGTCTTTGTTATTTATTTGAGTACTTTAATATTGGTGCAGTGACTCGGATTCTGTACTTTGGTATTACTGCAGGGCAGTGTGAAATAAATTACAAGGACCAAACATAGAAAGTTCTTCTGTGAATTCTACGCTGCTTTCTATGGAACAGTCAGAGATTCAGATACCTAACTATTCAGGTTGTGCAAACATGCTAGGCTAGGGAAAACTGATTTGTGGGAATTTTTTCTCTCTTAGATAATTGTACTTAAAAGAGTGGAATAAGTGAGTAATTGTTTTGTTAAATGACTGAGTTTAGTTGTTTGGTATATGTAAAGTAATAGTGGGAGGATCCCACAGGAAAGAGTTTATTAATGTGCATGCGCATACAACAAAAAGAGAAAATTAACACAAGGAGGCACCTTGTGTTGAGGGTGGTACCCTCAAGACTAAAAGGTAAGAGACAGTAAAAAAAAAAAAACAGAAAGAGAAAAAAGTTAGTTAAATATTTAAATCAAGTTCTGAGCTGCATGCTGGGACGTAGGTGTGTTTGTGGGTAAATCAAGTTCATGAACATGTAGTATTCTGGGACATAGGTGTTTGTTGATAAATCAAATTCATGAGCCTATGACATATTGGGACATAGGTGTGTGCGTGCGCTGGTAAATAAAGTTTACCAGTCCATAGCATGTTGGGACATAGGTGTGAATGTGTAAAAGTACCTTCAGAGGGTTTGGAAGAGTGGTCAGTTCTGGATACAGTACCTGCCCCACCATCCTCATTGCAATGCTAGAGCTGTTAATTTTGAGCTTGTGATGGGACGAAAGCAAGGGGGTACTGTGGGAAGAGGCTGATCAAAACCTTTCTTCTGCCATTGCACAACAGAATCTCTACTCTTTTCTCCCTAAATGGTGTGTAAATTGATGTAGTCATTTTTCTTTTCTGAATTACCAGAATCAACACGGTAAGTCTTAATAGGAAAAATGGGAATAAAGTTAAGCAGGCAAAATCAAATCCCTGTAATGGGAACACATGCATATTTTACATATTATAATTATGAAAAGGAAATTTGTAAGTATTTAAATGTGTGGTTTCAGCTTACAAAAGACTGTCCTGGTGAAGTAGTTCCATTAAATAAAACTTTAAGGATAAATTAGAAAATTTAAAGGGTATTGGGAAAGAAAAGAAACGAAAACCAAGCAAAGTGGGGAACAATGGACAGTTTATTCTTGGTATATGGAAGCTCTTAAACGGAATCAGCATTAAGGGATTAAGGGATTACGTGATACTAATAAAAACTTGCTACAACAGGTAAAAGATCAAAAAGGCAGTATAGATCAGTAAAAAGGGATCCCTTTATCCTGTCTTGGCACATTTGGAAAAAAATGGGGATTGCCAAAAAGCAGAGATTTCTAAAGTGGATAATAATCCTCCACTAGCTACTGCACCCCCACCCCCATTTGTACCGGTATAGGTGGCTCCTTTACAAGATTCTGCTGTTTCTCAGACCCCTTCAATTCGAACTGTCCAGTGGACACCAGGTCAGTGTGGTACTGTTAAATCTCAACCTAGTTCCCCTGTACAACCCTCAACTTCAGCACAGGTATCTGCAGTCAGAGAGGTTTCTTTTTCTTCTCATTTACAACAAGCCTCTACCCTCTCCAACAGGAACACTAGCATTTGATGCACCCTTAGCCCACCACACACTCACACGGCAGGGTAGGACAAAAGGTTGTTGCCTCTGGAGAGGATCTTTTGGTAACTCTTAAAAAATATTGGGGGCTAATAATAGAGCGCTTGTTCACTGACCTTGGACACCTGCTGATTTGTATACTATGTAGAAAATTGTTCATAATACTAAAAAAAGATCTGTTGAGGTTTAAGAAAAAATTAAAAACTACAACAAAATGTTATTAACCATACTTTGACAAATATAAACCAGCTGCTTTGGGTAGTCACTTAAGATAAAATGAAAAAACAGTTACTTGAAAAGGATGACTCTCACAGGAAATGCACTAATAGACAAAAGGACAGAGTTGTTAAATAAAATTACAAAAGAGTGTCAAGTTAGGACAGACTGGTCTAAGATATAGGGATGTTAGCAAACTAAAGGGGAAGCCCCTGCAGATTATTTGAGTCATCTCAAAGCAGTATTTGCTAAACATTCAGGAATACCAGAAGGACAAGCTAAGCCAGCTATCACAGCTGCTTTTGTGCAGGGTCTACAAGCCTCTGTATAAAATATAATAAAGTAAGTGCTTATAGATTGGCAGGAAAGGGACGTGGAGTCTTTATTAAGTGCTGGATATCACTGCACTGAACATTAGAAAAAACAGAAAAAGGATACTTAGGATAAGCTGTTAACTTTGCAAATAAGGCAGTTAAAAGCCCCAGGGGTACAAGGCAGAGAAAGGGGAAGATAAATTGCTAGGGGATTTAGCAAGAGTGCTGGTTGATGGAAACAATGTGCAGCTAGTTAGCAACAACAAGCTGGCAGTGCCTCTCCTGCCTCATCTGATGGATCTTGCTTAAACTGTGGTAAAAAAGGACATTGGAGAGGAAAATGCCAACACAAGCTAATGCAGAGAGTCCAAGATATCAGGACTGAATGGCAGCAGAATTATAACAATACTGCATTTCTTCCACCACCTCCTCAAACTGAAAGGAGTCAAAAATCACCGTACTGTATCAAAATAATAAAACAAAAATACTTAATCCTCTGCTGCCAATCGATCAAACAGGACCCTACATTAAGGTAAAAATAAATTCAAAAAAAATTCCTTTCCTGATGGACACTGGAGCAACTAGGTCTGTATTAAAAGTTACCTCAAATAGTCAAAGCATAAAGTAGAGGCAGCTGAAGTAACAAGCTACTGTTACATATCCTGTTTCAGAACCTATACCCATTTCTTTAGGATCAACTGAAAAAACGCATACTTTCCATTAGAGGACTACTGCACCCGTAAACTTGGTAGGAACAGACTTGTTATGCAAACTGGGTTGTACTTTTTCCTGCACATCAGAAGGGATGCATTTAGATGTTCCAACAAAATCAGAGGGGAAAGAATTAGCAGTCTTAGTGCAAGCTGAGAAACAGCCTGTTCGAGGCATACAGACAGCTGAAGAACTGTTGCAGCAGGTACCTGCTAATTTATGGGCTAAACATGCTAATTAAGTAGGTATATCAAAATCTGCAAAACCAGTAAAAATACAATTAAATCCATCTAAACCTCTCTTTAGAGTTCTACAGTATCCACTAAAACCAGAAGCAAAGCAGGAAATCAAACCTGTAATTCAGTCCTTAACGCAACAAAAAATAATAGTGCCAGCTAAAAGCCCTTGTAATACTCCTACTCTCCCTGTAAAAAATGCCAAAAAGGATACTTATAGGTTTGTGGAAGATCTGAGGGCTGCCCAAACCAGCAACAACACTGAGTTGCATACCACCTACAGCAAAATATTCTTCTGTGATAGATCTATGTTCAACATTTGTTTCTATACCTATCCACCCTGAAAGTTGATTTCTGTTTGCCTTTACTGATAAGGTACTGCAGTATACATGGACACAGTTACCACAGGGATACACTGAATTTCCTTGATTATTTTCTCAAATTCTAAAATTAGATTTAAAATATGTGACATTTCCATGTGGATCTGTGTTAGTGGAATATGTAAATGATTTACTAATAGCATCTAATTCTTTTCAGTAGTGTCAGCAGGGTACAATTCATCTTTTAACTATCCTTGCAAAAAAATACACAAGGTGTCAAAAAAGGTTACAGCTACGGTCAACTCAGGTACGTTATCCTGGTCATCTGACATATCAGGGTAGCAAGCAAATGTTACCATCTCGTATCGAGGCAACAGCTAAAGCCCCATGGACCAACTACTCAGCGTCAGCTTAGATCTTTCTTAGGTATAATAAAATATTGCAGACAGTGAACTTCTAACTATGCAAAAACTGCTAAACCTTTGACAAATCTTTTAAAACGGGATACATAACCACAAGAAAATCAGCCCCAGCACAAACAAACACCAATCCAATAAAACATACTGGAACAGGATACTGGATGAAAATAATTTTAATGAAGAACACGCGTATTAAGCGCTTTCGTCTCCACAAAAGCAAGACTTCACCAGAATACAGTTAGACTCAATGACACTGTTTAAATATCTTACCAAACAACACGATTGGTTAACAATACAAAACACCTAACCACTTTTCACTTAATGACTTAAAAAAATTCCCACGGAGAAGTAAACAAAGTTAAAATGCATTGTCATGCAAACACAGAAATTCACAGGTTAAATTCTGTATAAGTATACATGCACAACACTTTTTTGAAATTTTTTTTCCCTAAAATTTCTCAGCTTTCTCCTGTAATACAGGAGATATAGAAATAACTTCATTCAGACTAGACCGGGGGGAAGTTAGCAGCCAGTCTCACTGCATCTCTCTTTTCATCAAAGCATTCTTCCAGTTTCCCCCTTTCTGGTCTATAGCAATAGAATCCAAAATGCTAAAAACAAATGTATTAAACCCCTCGCACACTAAGGAATGTTTACATAAGGCACTGCTGTCCTTTTTGTTATTTATGTCATATACATGTCCATAAATTCTACACCTCAATGCCCGTTCCGTCTTACCCACACAGTAACTTGCAAACTTGTCACATATAGCAAGATACATCACCCGTTTAGTACCACAGTTTCCAGGTTTAAGCTTGATGTTTGTTTTCACAACATTCCCTAATGTGGAATGTCCCTCCTTATTGATGTATGTACACGGCCTGCAGTGCCCACAAGGGTTTAGGTATGACAGAAATTCACTGTCTGCAATATTTTAACTATGAAAAAATTGCTAAACCTTTGACAAATCTTTTAAAACAGGATACACTAGAGCTCCTCCCTTGGGATAGTAAAGAATTTTTTTCAAAATTTAAAGCGAGCTTTAGCTACTGCACCAGCTTTAGGGTTACCAGATTATGGGAATACTTCCATTTTATTTGTCACAAAAGAAATGGATTTGCTCAGAAAGTGCTTGCACAAAAACATGGGGGCAACTATCATCCATTAGTTTATCATCACTTGTTTCTTTTGAAAAGGGATTGGTCCCTGCCTTCATTCTAGTCAATCTTGCACAATCACTGGTGCTCGGGCATGATCTTATGGCAGCTGCCCCTCATTCTGTATCATCTCTCTTAAAATGAAAACTCAACCCCTCCCTTTTGACTGCGCATCTAACTAAATATAAGCGTACTACCCTTCTTTCTGATCCATCTTTTTTCTCTCACATGTTGTCCTGTTCAAAATCCTGCATCTTTGTTACCTACTGCTAAAGACGGGGAAAAGCATGACTGTGTATGTGTGATGATTTATCTGCTCTCTCCTAACTCCTAAAAAATGACTTAAAGGACACTCTTAAACCAAACACTGAACTGGAACTATTTGTAGATGGCTCCTGTGAAAGAAATCAAATGAAAATTTGGTCGCACAAATATGTCTGCACCAGTAATGATGTTTTACTTCAACAAAGACTAAAAAATGTGTTATCTGCCCAGGTAGCCAAGTTAGTAGTTCTACAAAGGGCTTGTGAGCTAGCCAGAGAAAAAGTTATTAATGTTTATACAGACAGTCGCTACGCCTTTGACATAGGACATGATTTTTGGCAACTTTGGAAAGAGAACTTTTAACATCAGCAAAAGCTCAGATTAAAAATTATTTTTATTCCTTTCTATATTAATACTATTGTGTTACCTAAAAAATTAGCAGTAGTTAAATGTAATTCCCATCAAAAGGGTACAGATAAAGTTTCAAAGAAAAATAATTTGGCATATCAAGCTGCTACGCAAGTTGTGAAAGGCCTTTGTGCAAAATTACATGTGATGTTATTGCAAAAAAATCTAATAGTGATGGCGTTTGATTTTTAAAGAGCATCAGCATTTCAAGCTAAAAAGACGGATGCAGTACATCTGACGATGGGTTATGGTGACATCCAAACAGTTGACTGGTAGTGCCTGCCTCCTTTGTACCTCACCTGGTAAGGGCATATCATTTACAGCCCATGTAGGTGAGACAGCATTATTTAATCAAATTACCCGAAGATGGTATGCCCCTCATGTCTCTGCTTTAATACTTCAGTATGTTAATAATTGTACAGTATGTTTAAAACACAATGTTAGCAAAAATGCAAACATTAGGGCTGCATGCTTACCACAACCTTGGGGACCTTTTGTTAATGTGCAGCTGGACCTATTCTAGATGCTAAAAATCCATAATTTACTATAGATTAATGGTGGTATGCATGTTTTCTGCATGGGTAAAAAAATAACCACGCCACAAAGCAACAGTTGTTAAAAAAATTATCTTTAAACTAATACCTAAATTTGGGGTACCTTTACCATCAATAGTGATCAGAAAACACATTTTAATAATTCTTTGACCAAAGAGCTATGCAAAATTTTTAATACCAGGTTGAGTCTTCAGTGTTCCAACCACCCACAGTCGTCTGGATTAGAAGAGAGGGTCAATGGGACACTCAAAAATAGGATTTCGGAGATTTCTGCTGAAACAAATCTTAAATGGCCAGAAACACTTCCCTTAGCATTACTGAGAATGAAAAGTACATTAAATACTACAAGGAGATTGAGTTCCTATGAGATATTAATGGACAGTCCCATAGCCCTTCCAGCTACTCTCCCTGTGTCAAATGAGAAATTAACTAACAAATAATGTTATATTGTCTTACTGCACAAAACTTACTAACTTTTTGCAGCAGTATCACAAAACTGTACGAAAAGCTCGTCCTCAACCTCCTGACCAGCCTTATCACCAACTGCAGCCCGGTGTTTGGGTTTATGTTAAAACTTTCCAAAAAACTGAGTCCAAAATGAAAAGGCCCTTTCCAGGTCCTGCTTACCATTTATACTGCAATTCACTGCATAAACCTACCAACTTCGATTTATTCATCGCATTGTACAAACACTTGTGTGGAAGCCCCTGACAAATCATCTGTATCAGCAAAGAAAGAGAAAAAGACACAGAATGAACCATCTACTACAGTAAAGAATTAAAGAAAATAAATTAATCCAGACAGCAGTCCATAATGAATCCAGTGACAACAGGTACTTTTACTTTGTTTTTTGTTGCTGTTTTCTTTTATAAACTGGTCAAAAAAGGGTTTCCTGTTGGTTCTTTGACAGTATGCTGTGGACTTAACTGTGACAAACTGTTAGGTGTGTTCACATATACCTCATCATTCTAAGGCAGAAATCCCCATGATTCCAATCCCTGCATCTCGTTGTGACATTTAGAAAAAAAATTTAGTGTCACTAATCTAACTTGGAGTAATGTGACTGACTTTAACAGCTGCATCTCTTCAGCTTGCAACAGCAAATTGTAGAGGCACATGTTATGCCAAAAAATTGAACTGCACCAGTGGAGACCAGCAAATGCAATGACACTAGACATAAAAGTGTGTTGTATTCTTTACACTTAAAAAGCTATGACTAGGGGTGTGTCATGGGCACGATAGAGGATTGCTACTACATTGAGGTCATCGTGCCTATCCATGGTTGCCTACAAACTGGTCTAGATGTTTTGTGGGCTATATTTTATACCCCCCCCCCCAAAAAAAAATCTCAGATCTGAAGACAAACATCTCCTCACAACTTATAAACCTAACAAAACCAAAAGGCCTAAGCCTTTACTCCTTGCTCTGTGGGAAAACAATGGAACTCCCTTTAACCATCACAATTCATACTAATCTGCACTCCTTCATAACCTGTATAAAAGAATACTGCAACAAAGTTTGGATCTGCTCCTGTATGAGGCCAGGCTGAGGTACTCTTACACCTTTTTCTACCTCTACTCTCTCCCCACTACTAGCTTACCCTCCCCTCCCCCTTCTTCTACACATACTCCCCCTGAGGTTGCACTCATACCTTTTCCACAGCTATTCCTACTATCCCGTTATCATACCATACCCTTTACTACTTGTACTATCTTACACCTTCACCAACACAAACTGTTAAAATATTTCATGACTTATAGAATATTAATAATTATGATAACCTAATATGTAAACAATGCTGTATCTTTCTATTATCAGGGTCTCCATATAAACTTATGCTTGAACACTATGACTATTATGTTTGTTGAGTTTTTATTCTGTCAAACTAATGTGTAGTTTTTCAAAATTTTTTCTTGAATGTTATGACTTTATTATGTCTGCCTAGCTTTTCATTCTGTATCTGGAGCTTTTCTCCCTTGGCATCTGATGGAAATGGGTACCCACAACCCAGTTGGACTTTCCCAGTAAACACATGCCAAATTAAAAATAAAATAAATAAATATCACTCCTGCTATTCAACATTTTGAAAACCGTCCAGCAGGCAGGCTAAAAAATAAGTGGGAAATTCAATCGCAGAGCTTACTCCTGAGTATGGAGTGCAAAGGACAATGCTCAAAAATCACCATGCCTGCTCATAATCTTCTGGAGGCAGCAAACCGTATTTCACATCACATCAAAACAGCAAATCTAAGAGTGACTGAAATTCAAACTGTGGCATTTATTACAAAATCGGCTGGCACTCAACATAATGCTAGCTGCCAAGAGGGGGTCATATGCCATCACAGAAAGTCGTCACCTCTATTAGTGACTATAAGGATAACAAAAAGCTGGCTAATTTCATGGAACAAAGAGCCAAGAATCTGGACAGTACAACTAAACAATGGACACTTTTGGATGGTTGGGCATATTGCATTTGGTAACCTGAAAACTATTATATTACAAGGTATCATTACAATAATTGGTATTATTCTTTTAGTTGTTTTAATATTCTTCTGTTCTAAAGGCTGTAATTACAAAATGGTTAAACTCAGCTACATACACAATGCCACTTAAAGTATCTAATAATGAACAAATCACTGTAAATGACAAATAGCATGATACCAAAGCATATTTTATCAAATTAAAAAAAAAATCAAAATATAATCGTGACACGTGTCAGAGGTAGGACTGTTATGTCGCATGTTTATTCTTCACAAAATGCATGTTTAGTTCTAGTTTCTTCAAAAATTAGTCAAATAAAATGCTTATATGTTTGTCAAAGGAAAACATAAAAAGCGATGCATGATTATGCAAGATATAGTTTCACATAAGTAGTAGCTTTATATTTCAAGTGTCTTACAACTGTATTCTCTTTATTAGCAGATAATTGAAGGCAAAGTAAGTGCTGAAGGAGTTAAAGGATGTACGTTATGTTTGAAAGTTAGTGAACTGTGTCAGAGATCCGTGAAAAACAGATTAATCAACAGTATGCTCTGGCCTACTCAGGCTGGGGAATGAGTCTTTGCAAGGATGTCTGAGAGATAGTGTGTACTGGTACTGAATGTTACAAAGTTGAAGGCCAATAAAGCTTAAGCACAGTTGGTCTATGTTTTAAAAAGCCATACTTGTGAAGTGTTCACTTGGATCACGGGAACATAAAATAATTAAAAATTAAATGATTTGTTAAAAGCAATATAAAGTCAGAGTTCTGCATGCATGGAATTGATAAGGCAAAGTATATACATGAAGTATTTCCTTTATTCTTTACGACAGCTCTGAAAATTTTAGTAGGCAATGAACGAAAAGGCAGAAGAATGTTCCGTTTAAGCTTGCTCAGCAAAATCACAATAATAACTAAGATGAGCGATGCACCACACCATAAAACATATCTCAACGATTTATTCAGAGCTGTATTAGCTGTGCATGCACAACGAACAGAGGAGCAGGGAACCTAAAGCAGTTCCATCCTATTACTGCTTTAGGTTCCCTGCTCCTCTGTTCGTTGTGCATGCACAGCTAATACAACTCTGAATAAATCATCGAGATACGTTTTATGGTGTGGTGCATCGCTCATCTCTTAGTTAATTTTAGTAGGCAGTCTCCCAGAGCTGTTCATGGAACAAACAAGTACTTTTGACACATCCTAAAGTGTTAATCTTGACTGAGACTAAAAGGTAAAACTCTTCTTTATTTGTGCACTTTAACACAAGTTACTATCAATGCCAAAGTCTGCTGGAAGACAGCTGGCTCTAATTCACCAGATGCCACAAGTAATGGCCAGGGAATGAACAGGAGAAGCACATACCAATTGTACTTCTCTGGCCACCATATATACAGAGAGAGAAGAGACGATGCCTATCATCATCATCCTGTCCCAGTCAAGGTGAATAGAGGGGCTATAAAAAGGCCTAACTAAATGCAAAGACAGGCATGAGGAAAGGCTTGACCCCAGGTACTCTGAATATTTCCTTTTGTGGAGACTACTCAGCCTTTTCCTGGTAGCAGGATTTGGCAGGACAGTGACCACCAAATGTAAGACTTCTTTGGTCAAAGCCTGCTATGACTCAAGGCTGAGCCTTTGACTTGGGTGAGGGAGATCTCTAATAGAGTTAGGGAGAGGAGCGTCCATCAGAATCCCTGGCTACCATACCTTCATTTTTGCATTTCTCTTCCCCATGTTGGTCTTCAGAGGGAAGAAGCCTTTCAAACTTTACTTATTTCAACACTCTAGGGGTGCTCTGAAGATGAAACTGGAACAGATTACATATCTGGTAACAAAATGTTCTCCTCCAAGCACATGATGCAAAGTTCATGAGTATAATAGGGTGGAATCTTGTGTCTATCATATTTCATAAATTCTGAGACCTTCCCTGCATTGTCCTTATCCATTTTAATAGCTAGCACTAGCACTGTAAACCACTAATAGGTTTGCTAAACTAACAAAAGAACCAGCTTAAGCCTCAAGGTTCAGATAAGGAGAGGAGGGCAAGTGAACCAACCCTCTTCTCATAAATCTACTGAATTGCAGAGACTGATGACATTAACCTCAGTTATCCTACCCTACCTACATATAAAAGGAAAAACATAGTGTTCATCTTTCCAGAAGGTTAAAAGAAAAGCTTAACAATCTGGAGCTTGGAAACTCCTTACAATGCTCTTCAATCTACAGGAAAAAAACAGGATCTGGGGGTGAGGAAGCACAGCGCATTATGGGAATGAACAGAAAGTCCAAGTTGGAAAAACTCTATGGATGCTGAAATGACTGCATCCCCTGGTGACTAGTCCTACTGTTGAAGTGGACAGACTGGTTCATGTAACATACAAAACTAACTGATACAGACAACACTGAAGTGAAATAACTGTTTTTTCTTATGACTAAGTGACTAAAGTGAAATAACTGTTCTTTCTTATGCTTAAGTGAGCATCAACAATGTACCATAAATACATGGCAATTTTAGTATTATCATTAATAAATACATGTCAGCTTATTAAACTTACTTCAATGTACAAGCTTTTTGGTGGAGTCAAGTCCTGTGTCACATCCAGTCCTTCATCCCCTCCTAATGACCTCATGTAGGTAGCCAAGGACTTCTTGTACTGATTGAACCATACCATCTGTCAACATATTAAAACAAAAACAAAAGTAAAAAAAAAACTCGCTATTAGTAGTTAACTTTATAAGCCATTCAAGTAGTTTGTGCATTATTTAATTCTAGCAGCAAAAACTGATGGTAAAACTACAAAAGGTTTTCACTAAATAAGGAATAAGCAATTTTTTCCTGAACCCTGTGCACCTTCTGTACTGGAATCTGAGTGTCTCTCTTGGATTATAAAACAAAATTACCAGTAATCCTCTCCTCGCTTTATTCTTCTATCCAGTGCTCCAGTCATTGCAATCATACCTCTTATCTTTTTAGTGCAAGACATTTGGACAAAGACTTCAATAATGGAAGAACAAAGGCCCAAAATATGGACAGTTTTGAAATACTTCTCTTATAAACTTAGAAAGTTGATAGAATTGCACTAGTGTGAATTATGAAGTCTGAAACACAAAGTAATTATTATATGACTTCATTCCTCAATAATTTGCCAGAAAACCAAACATTTTAAGAACAAACCAAAATACGACTAAAAAATCTGGACATTTTGCAAAACTCTGGACAGTTGAGAGGTATGACTAGAATACATGCTTTCAATCAACAACCTTTTCCTTACTTTACTTTTGTGCCTACTTCCCTCCCAATACATTATATCAAATGTTGAGTCATCCCTTACAGGTTATTTAACACAGTTTTATGAACTTATATATACTTATTTATCTTATGGCAATTTTCAAAGGAACCAAGCAAACATTGTTTATGTTTGTGCTTTAATAGTAGCAGTTTATTTTGGAAATGTAACATTCAGTCTTTACAGTTAAAATTTCATTTTCACTTGGGTTCCACTTCTGCTTCCATGGATCAGTAGAACTGTGTAATATTAGGAATTCTGGTCTGTGACCACTGGAATATCAGACATTCGTGAGATGAAAATGGCTCCAAAGGTTTCACACAGTATTCAGGCAGCGGAGACAGTACTGGAAAAAAAGCAGGACCTATGTTACTTCTACATGAGTGGGGAATTTCCTAAACTTTAATAAACTGCAAAATTTTCCTCAGGTTCTGCCCGAAATTATGAAAGATGTTACTCATGACTTAGAAGCTAGTGACTTCAGAACTACTGCAAAGAAAAGAGGACACTTGCAGAAATACGTTTTCAAAATGGATGACAGAGGGCACTATCCAAGAAGAGCCTCTCAGTAATACTTCTTTAAAGGACAATAATGGCATTCTATTATTAAATGCTCAACTTCTCTGTCATTTTTCTCTCTATTTACTGTTCTTACTATGAATAAATAACAATACAGCATTTAAAATATTTTAAATCGACCGTTTCTTTCCACTAGAACAGTACCCTGACCACACCCCAGCTCTTTAAATCTTTAGGCACCTGAACTTTAACACTGTACAACAATGCAAAATCAAAAAATAAAAAAGTAACGGCAACTCCGTATAATGTCATATACAAAAAAATCAAATACAAAACTGTTGTAATAAAAACAAAAGATAACCTTTTCAATTTCAGACGTCTCACTCCCCATTAAGGTGGATCATAGGAGGTTACTAGGCTAATGGTCCTGGGGCACTTACAAGCCTAGTCAAGTGTTTACCCCCCCCCCAAAAAAAAAAAACCTCAGTCAGCACATGTCACCCCTGTCAATGAGGGACACAGATGGAACACCTGGGAGAAATCAGTGGTTTCCCATCCACTCATCAAGGTTGCACTTGAACAGGGTAAGAGAGGTACTGTTTGACGTGTATGGGAAGACTACTCCAGAGATGGGGAGCCTCTGGGAGACCAACTTGTCTCTCCGGCAGGTTTTGTTGATGTCGCACATTAGATCCAGGCCTTTCAAGAGGGTAATGCGCGAGGGGTTAGACGTACAGATGTGGAGCATCTCTAGTAGGGTAGCATCCGAGATTGCCTTGTAGGTGAGGCACAAATCACCTCTGAGCAATCTGTATGATACCGAGTACAGTGACAGTGATTTGAGCCTGTCCGCAATGGACAGGTATTGGAGGCCATGGATTCTCCTTGTGAGGTATTTCTGTGGCCTTTCCATTTGGTGCAGCTGTTTGGAGAGGTATATACCAAACGGGATGTTGTACTCAATTACTGGTCTAATGAGGGAGGAGTACACAGAGGTAATAACCTTTTTTCCTGGATGCAATCCGTATACTTACGAGATGAACCAGGTAAAAGGCTTTTCTGACCACTGCCGCTACATGGCAGTCGAATGCATGATTGTTGTCAACCTGAGTACCCAGCTCTCTCACCACAGGTTGCATATTTAGAGGGTTGCCGTTTATGTGGTAATCAGTAGGAGCTGTGTTTTTGCTGAATGGTATGATGATACATTTTTCTGCGTTTGACTTGAGGCCATGACTTTGGCACCAGCCATTTGTTGCTGTGAGACCCTCTTGCTGTATGTTACCATCATTTGGGAGTCAATGACAGCACCCAACTTACAGTCGTCTGCAAACTTGTTCAGCCACAGGCCTTTTGTCTTTGCCTGGACCTCTGAGAGATAGACGCCAATCAGTAGGGGTCCCAGGGCAGATCACTGGGAAACACCACTAGTGACAGGTCTGCTATCGGAGATGGAGGTGCTTATTTTGGCACTGTGGGTCCTGTCGATGAGCCAGTTGGCCAACCACCTGATGAGACACAGATTTATGCCAAATTGTGTTCGTTTTTCGATGATGTCCAAGTGGGGGATTGTGTCAAAGGCCTTGGCCAAGTCAAGGTAAGCTGTATGTACTGACTTTCCCTCATCCAGGGCCTTGGACAGTCTCAAAGAAGTCAACCAGGTTCAACAGGCAAGATCTGCCCTTGACTAATCTGAACTGGGTGGGGTCAAGTACTTAGAGATTGCCTATGCTCTTATTTATGAGATCCATAATAATACGCTCCACGGCTTTGCAGATGTCAAGCTAATGGAGCGACAGTTTCCAGGGTCAGAAATGGCACCACCTTTGTGCAAAGGGATGACTATGGCAGTTCTCCACTCTGCTGAAATGAAGCCTGTACTTAGGTTGTGGTCGAATAGGGTGCTCAACGGTGAAGGCAGTTCTTGCTGGAGATGGTGTAGAATACAGCCTGGGATACAATCAGGTCCCATAGAAGCTGTGTTCTTTACCTTGGATAGGGCTTTTAACACGACCTATGGAGATATGAGGTGCAGGACACGTATTGGGGATGTCAAAAGGACCTTTAGGGGGGACAGGAGGGGTGAAGTTTGTGCTGAACCTATTTACTAGCAGGTTGGCCAAGTCAATAGGATCAGTGTAAGTGATAGTGTTAAGTACTAATTCGGAACAAACCTGGGCTTTGTCGTGGAGGTAACTGAAGAAAGCTTTGTGGTTTCACTTTGTTTTGGAGGCTAGTTTTGACTCAAAATTGGCTTTGGAGGTTTTCACTAGTGATCTAATTTGCTTGTTGTGGCTAAGGAGGGAGTTTTTCCAATTTGTAATATGGTCCTTTTTACCCTTGGACAACAGTTTCTTCCTTTTGTTGTAAAACCTGTTAATGTTGGCAGAGGATGGCTACCAGACAGGTTTGTGTTTCCTTGAGTTACAGGTTTTAGTTCTGTTGGGTATAGCAGAGTCCATGCAGTTATACAGGTGATTGTATACTGCACTGGCGTACTGTTCAACATAGTTGTGTGCATCCTCTGAGGGAAACGGTGGTGTGAAGCTACTGATACCCTCCCTTAGGAGGCTGGTCAGCTTTTGAGAAGTTTTTTACCCCGATTACAGCTGGGGGTGGGATAGAAACTTCAAATGAGACAGACCAAAGATCTGATCTCACCAGGGAAGAACATACTATGGGAGTGGTGCAGCAGTCGCCCATGTTGATGACAATGAAGTCAAGAATGTTCTCTCCCCTTGTGGGAGATGAGACGAGCTGGTATAGTGCATTAAAACTGATGAAGTCAAAGAATCATTCGGTGAGTGCATTAGTGCAGGAATAGTTCAAATAATGAACGAATGAGATAAGAAAAGTCACTATTTAAAACATGAAAGAAAGCTTTCGGGAATAACCCTTCCTCAGTGTTTGTTAATTCATTTTAAACTAAAAACATTTTCATTATATAACAAGGACAGACAAAAAAACACATGACACAGCCCACCTATAAGTCAATGTATGAAAAAACAATCAAACATTTAAAGCTACATCTCTATACTTAAAAACATGTTGGGCACAACTACATTACTAGTATATTAAAAAATATATATCATAAAATACTGCATAAACGCTATTGTGTTAAATAATCAATACATATCTCATGAAAACAAAAAATATATGGTATAGCAATTAATGATATTGTTTCTGTTTGAATTGCAACATTGGTTTAATAGTAACCACATTATTCAATCCAGGTTTTTTATCAGCATTCAACCTGATAATCCATTTGTACTCAGCAATATCAAGTTTATTAATTGTGTCGCCTAACCTTGCACCTTTATTCATTATTTGCAAAACCTTGAATTTAAAGCTATGTTTTTCATTCTCATCTTTTTTATGTTGTGCTAAGGCATTAGTAAGAATATGCCTTCTCATTCCTGATTTGTGTTCTAAAATTCTTTCTTTTAATGATTGTGAGCATTTCCCAACATAAAATGCAGTGCATTGTGTGCAAGTAGCCAAATATGCAATTAACGTAGTCCTACATGTTGCCTGACATCGAATATCAAACTTGATTTTATTACTTGGATGTACAAATATTTTCTCCATACATACATCTCCACAGCAACTACAAGCATAACAAGGTGTAGTACCTATCTTATTCATTACTATTGGTATTACATTAATTTCAAAATCTTTATAACAAAGCTTTCTCTTCAAATTGTCCATATTTCTATGTGCAAATTTTGGAAAAATGCCCAGAAGTTTATTTAATTCAGGCTGAGCCATAAGGATACGCCAATTCTTTTCAATTATTTTTTTGACATGTTTGGATAAATTAGTGTATGTCATTGTATACCTTAAAGTATTCTCTGGCGTATCATTCTCATTAGCTTGAACTACTATATCACTAAAAAAGGACGTGCATAACTATTTCTATTTTTTAATATGTCATCCTTTATTTCATTAACTTGTATCATCTTATAACCTCTATTGTAAAATTCACAGCACATAGTTTCCATTTGCTGCTCACATTTATAAAGATCTGTGTTAAGTCTACTAACACGCAGTAATTGACTTAACTATTCCACGAAATACATGACCAGCATGCATACTATTTGCGTGTGTATGTCTATTTACTTGTACCTTTTTCTGAAAAACTGTAGTTTCTAGCATATTATCACCGTTTTTATATATTTCAACATCCAAAAAAGACATTTTCAAATTGGATGAGCACATAGTAAATTTCAAGAATTCTGTAGTATCATTCAAATAAGACACAAAGCATGTTAGTTGCTCGTGTGCCTTCCCATAAAAGGAAGCAATCATCTACAAAGCGTTGATAAAATAATATATTATTTTTATACAGATTTTTATCGCCATATATATGATTTTTTTTCCCATTGACTGAGGACAATGTTTGCGTATGTATTAGCCATGGGCGTACCCCATGGCTACAC
This sequence comes from Protopterus annectens, assembly GCF_019279795.1. NCBI lineage: Eukaryota > Metazoa > Chordata > Ceratodontiformes > Protopteridae > Protopterus > Protopterus annectens. Next base: position 553,536,853 of record NC_056727.1, read on the forward strand.
CGGCAATCTGCAAGTAGTATTGTTTGTTAAACAGAAAAACGTTTTTCTCCAAAATTATTTCTAATACACTACACAGAACTTCAATATCTCTCCCTCTATTATTAGTGTTTTCACATAAAAAACTATGGACAGTGTCTACGCCATAGTCATTAGGTATGACTGTGAACAAAGATGCTATGTCCATGGTCACCATTAAATATTCACGTTCTTTATTCATAATACACCACTGATATAACTTTTTTAAAAAGTCACCTTTGTCCTTTATATAACTAGGACACAGAGTCAGATATTTATTGAGTCTCTCCTGAATATAAATAGAGGTTCTGTTGACCAACCTCGCCCTGATACAATGGGCCGCAACGGCGGTAGTGTAGAAGATTTATCTAACTTGGGTATACCATAAACTACTGGAATAACCGGAGGTGAAACAGAAAAATAGTTGAAAATTTCTAAACTGATGTCACCTTGCGCTTGTAAATCATACACAAACATGTTCACATCACTAATAATTTTTTTAGCATCAATCAAGGTGATCTCCTTAAACGTTTATCACCCAAAAAGTTATACATTGAAGCAAGATAATTGATTTTATCAAAAATCACAATGGCGCCCCTTTGCCTGCTTAATTATAATATTTTTATTTTCAATCAGTGACTTATAGGCCTCACTCACTCTATATGTTATATTATACGAATACCTTTTCAATTTGTGTTTAGACACATCATCATAAAACTGTCTTAGTTCTTCTTCACAAATAGAACTAAAAGCATTTAATATAGGAAAATTATTAGGTATAAATACACTTTTTTTCTTCAGCTTCACTTGTGCACCATTATACATATCCTTAAAGAACATTTTCAAACTAATATCACAAATAAATGTTTTTAAATCAGTCAAGGCTTCAACTACCAGTGACTGGTAAGCCGCATTCATCAATGGTAAATTTATCTTCGCTTATTCTGACTGCGGATATGGAAAGGCTTACACTTCATTGTAAGCGGTAATGACACTATAGTTGAAGCCTTGACTGATTTAAAAACATTTACTCATAATATTAGTTTGAAAATGTTCTTTCAGGATATGTATAATGGTGCACAAGTGAAGCTGAAGAAAAAAAGTGTATTTATACCTAATAATTTTCCTATATTAAATGCTTTTAGTAATATTTGTGAAGAAGAACTAAGACAATTATATGATGATGTGTCTAAACAGAAATTGAAAAGGTATTCATATAATATAACATATAAAGAGAGTGAGGCCTATAAGTCACTGATTGAAAATAAAAATATAATTAAGCAGGCAGACAAAGGGGGCGCCATTGTGATTTTTGATAAAATCAATTATCTTGCTTCAATGTATAACTTTTTGGGTGATAAACAAACGTTTAAGGAGATCACCTTGATTGATGTTAAAAAAATTATTAGTGATGTGAACATGTTTGTGTATGTTTAGAAATTTTCAACTATTTTTCTGTTTCAACTCCGGTTATTCCAGTAGTTTATGGTATACCTAAGTTACATGAATATTCTACACTACCGCCGTTGCGGCCCACTGTATCAGTGCAAGGTTGGTCAACAGAACCACTATCTATTTATAGTCAGGAGAGACTCAGTAAATATCTGACTCTGTGTCCTAGTTATATAAAGGACACAGGTGACTTTTTAAAAAAGTTATATCAGTGGTGTATTATGAATAAAGAACGTGAATATTTAATGGTGACCACGGACATAGCATCTTTGTTCACAGTCATACCTAATGACTATGGCGTCGACACTGTCCGTAGTTTTTTATGTGAAAACACTAATAATAGAGGGAGAGATATTGAAGTTCTGTGTAGTTGAAATAATTTGAGAAAACGCTTTTCTGTTTAACAAACAATACTACTTGCGCGCAAACATTGTCCTCAGTCAATGGGAAAAATCATATATGGCGATAAAAATCTGTATAAAAATAATATATTATTTTATCAACGCTTTGTAGATGATTGCTTCCTTTTATGGGAAGGCACACAAGAGCAACTAACATGCTTTGTGTCTTATTTGAATGATACTACAGAATTCTTGAAATTTACTATGTGCTCATCCAATTTAAAAATGTCTTTTTTTGGATGTTGAAATATATAAAGACGGTGATAATATGCTAGAAACTACAGTTTTTCAGAAAAAGTAAATAGATATACACACGCAAGTAGTATGCATGCTGGTCATATATTTTGTGGAACAGTTAAAAGTCAATCATTACGTGTTAGTAGACTTAACATAGATCTTTATAAATGTGAGCAGCAAATGGAAACTATGTGCTGTGAATTTTACAATAGAGGTTATAAGATGATACAAGTTAATGAAATAAAGGATGACATATTAAAAAATAGAAATAGTTATGCACGTCCATTTTTTAGTGATATAGTAGTTCAAGCTAATGAGAATGATACGCCACAGAATACTTTAAGGTATACAATGACATACACTAATTTATCCAAACATGTCAAAAAAATAATTGAAAAATGGCTCAGCCTGAATTAAATAAACTTCTGGGCATTTTTCCAAAATTTGCACATAGAAATATGGACAATTTGAAGAGAAGGCTTTGTTATAAAGATTTTGAAATTAATGTAATACCAATAGTAATGAATAAGATGGGTACTACACCCTGTTATGCTTGTAGCTGCTGTAGAGATATATGTATGGAGAAAATATTTGTACATCCAAGTAATAAAATCAAGTTTGATATTCGATGTCAGGCAACATGTAGGACTACTTAATTGCATATTTGGCTACTTGTACATAACGCACTGCATTTTATGTTGGGAAATGCTCACGATCATTAAAAGAAAGAATTATAGAATACAAATCAGAAATGAGAAGGCATATTCTTACTAATGCCTTAGCACAACATAAAAAAAATGAGAATGAAAAACATAGCTTTAAATTCAAAGTTTTGCAAATAATAAATAAAGGTTTAAGGTTAGGCGACACAATTAATAAACCTGATATTGCTGAATACAAATGGATTATCAGGTTGAATGCTGATAAAAAACCTGGATTGAATTATGTGGTTACTATTAAACCAATGTTGGAATTCAAAGAGAAACAATATTATTAATTGCTATACCATATATTTTTTGTTTTCATGAGATATGTATTGATTATTTTACACAATTGCGTTTATGCAGTATTTTATGATATATATTTTTTAATATACTAATAATGTAGTTGTGCCCAAGATGGTTTTAAGTATAGAGATATAGCTTTAAATGTTTAATTGATTGTGTTTTCATACATTGTCTTATAGGTGGGCTGTGTCATGCGTTTTTTTGTCTGTCCTTGTTATAGAATGAAAATGTTTTTAGTTTAAAATGAATTAAACACTGAGGAAGGGTTATTCCCGAAAGCTTTGTTTCGTGTTTTAAATAAAGTGAGTTTTCTTATCTCATTCGTTCTTTATTTGGACATTTTACTGGCTCTGAATAGAGAAGATTTAAACCCTGGTTGGAGTATTTTTTCAGCAGGAATAGTTCACCCAGTCTATGGTGTGGTAGTTGAAATCACCAAGGATCAGGGTGTTAGGGAGTACTGACAGAGTCAAGTATATCCAGGTAGGAGGAGCCCTGAGTCATGGAGGGGGGTCTACAGCTGGCTATAACTTAGATGGGTGTCTTGCCAACTGTCAGTTGCACCTGGAGCAGTTCCAGTGTGTCATGCTGGCAGACCAGTCCGGAGATATGAATGTCCTTAATGAAGATGGACTCCAACACCCCTAGTCGTCTTGACCTCATTTTAGGGTCAGAATGTGTGGAATGAGGTATAGCTTGGTAAGGCAAGTGTGCTCTCTGCAGCCCTGAACCAAGTTTACACGACCACACAGAAGTCGGCATCTCCCAGTGCGAAGAGAGCCTCCAGTGAGTTCCTAGCGTTAAGCAGCATCACCTTCAATTTGCTTTTTGACAGATCATTTATGTTGGAAGATTTGTCTTTGGGACATTTCCTAAAAAAGGCACAATGGGTGCGGTATGAGTCTTGGCCAGGATCCAGAATCCCAGGGGTGACAGGTGGCTGGCAAAGCATAGAGGCCCGTCAACCCAGGCAGACAAATACTGGATCCCCTTGGCATGACACCAGAAACTAAGCCAATTGTGAAGTCAGTTATTTTTTGTTGGTATTGTGGCATCATTTTTGGTGATGGTAGGATGCTGCTTAGAGCTAGGATCATACCTGCCTGGAACACACAGTGAGAGCTCAATCATGTCTTTCTTCATATAGTCTAGGGAGATGCGTCTCAAGTCATTCACACCAACATGGACAAAGACAGAGTCATACTTGTACTTTTTGTGGAGAGACTTAAATACATGCGTGAGGTGGGGGATTCTGGCACCAGACAGACAAATGACCATGACCTTCTCCTTGTCGAGCCTGGTGAAAGGGACATCAGTGTATCTCACAATTGAGTCACCAAGGTTGACTTGTATGTTTGGTTTACTGCTATGCCTTGTGGGCTTGTGTTGGTTTATTGTTTTGCCTTATGGGCTGTGTTTGTGAGACACTGGTGAGTTGTCTGCTGTGTGTGATGCATTTGGTGTTGTGTGGGGAATGTTTTTGAGTGTGTTTTGGAGGTCTCTGCTGTTTATGTAAGTTGCAGGGGTGTGTTGTGCTTGGCTATGTGATGTTGGTGGTGTGGGGTTTGTGCTGGCAATCTCCTCGTTGTCAGGAATAATGACTGTGGCACGAGAGAGCATGGATTTCAGGTTACTGATGTAGATGCATTTCTCACAAGTAGAAGAATTAAGTGCTAGGAGAAGAGGGTCGTCAGTAAACATGAGGCAGTCGCTACATTGTCTCAGTATGCCCATGTCGACCAGGCTGGTAGAAGAAAATGATAGGAACAGTCCAGACATAGTGTTCCGAATACTTGGCCAGACTTATGGAGAGAGGGTTTTGATAAAGGCTTGTCCACATGACTGTAGACCACACAAATCTTCTTAAATGTAAAGTAACTGGCTTGAAGCCCAAGTACTAAAACCAAAACCAAGATGTTTAGAATAACAGATACATTTAATCAGGCTACTAACAAGCAGTAATACATGCAGCACAATAAAAGCACTTGAACACTTAAGAGCACACAGCAAAGCAAAAATAAGGTAATAAAGTAGAAAGAACACAATTACAGTAAAAGCAGCTGAATAAAGTGTAAAGAATTTTTTTTTTTTTTAGTGGTGGGGGAGGAAACAGAAGATAGTTCTTGATTAACAAGATTAAGAAACTAAGGGGGTTTGGCCTTCCCAAATGCTCTCCCTATACTCAGTAGACTCAGCTGATGAGATGGGACTAGGAGAAGTGTCCAGAATCAAAGAGGCAAGGGGGTAGCCCTTCCCAAATAATCTCACTACACTCAGTTGAGTGATCAAATGAGATAGGACTGGGAGTGGTGTCCAAAATCAACGAAGCAAGGGGGTAGTCCTTCCCAAATAATTGCACTGTACTCAGTTGAGTGAGCAAATGAGATGGGAATGGGAGAAGTGACCAAAATCAAATTTACAGCAGGAGGCAAGCAATGCTACAGCCACCAAGTTTAAGAGTACAACAACATTTGGGTGGGAAAAACAAAATGCAGACAGAGGCCGGCAATAAACAATGAAGCAAATAAATACATGCAGTACAGTTTTGTTAACCATCACTGAAACAGATCAAGTGCAAAACAGTATACTTGTATCAGACTGGTATATCCAGATGGTTATAGAATGAAACACATCCAGGTAATTAGCTCTATTACTGAGCACAATTTCACAGAAATGTAATAATTTTCTAAGGAGATGATTTTTTAAAAGAGGACTTGTGTGTTCAGTACCTTTCTGGCTTCAGTCATGTGAATTCCACACTACAGATGCTTAGCAAGTGAAGGAAAAGACTACCAAATATTTTTAGACAGCTCCATGGACCCTCTCACCAAAAGAATGGCACTGTCAATCTGAGGCAAAAGGAACCAAAGCGCTCTAATGTTGAAACAACTCTTGTGTAGACAGCAAATTAGAATAGAGCTCTTAAGCATGCCTCTATTGGACATATACCTCACAAAGCCAACAATAGCAAAATCTCACAGGGATGTAGCAAGGGTAGGGGAGAGGGCAGTCGGCACAATCTGCAGCAAGTCTAAGGCAATGAGTCAGTGAGGGATATTAATGAAAAATATTTCTTTAAGGTAGGATATACACTTAGCAGAGCTATACAAAATATTCATAAGACCCGTTTTGGGATATAATAGGTTTCTGCACATACACTAAAGGTCAGTTAAATAGGTTAGAATCAGTACAAACAAAATTCCCAAAAAGAGCATCACATCACTGTTAAACCTTGATTATAAGGCAAGAGGTTGACATTCAAATCTTTTTACAAAACCATTAGCATTACTTCAAGGGAAAAAAAAACTAGTCTATAATGCATTTAAAAATTAATTATTGCAGGCAACATTAAATCTGTAAATATACAGAAGTACTAGAACTTATAAACATAACAAAAAAAAACAGAAGTGATTATGTGGATCATAAATTTATTTCAGTAATATGGATCTCCTTTTTGCATAACCAAGTTTAAGCGTTTATCAGTTTAAGACAAACTTGAATGGGAGGGAGATCAGGTATACAATTCCAGTTTTAAGGAACACTGGTGCTCTTGAATGGCTTTCGAGTAGGAACACGGTAACCAGAACCTATTAACATTAAAAAAAAAAAAGGTTAGTATAGATATTGAACCTCTTTCTGATATTGATATGATGCTTCCGCTGCTTCAGGTCTACAGATTCTAAACTTTAAGGCTGCAAATTCATGTGTTGTAAGCTTACAGCCAAGGAGACTATCAAAAGTTCAATCTTATCACACAGTATCACCGAGAGATTAATAGTGTTCCCCACTAATACCGGGGTTGTTGAAAGACATTGCAGGTGAAATTTTGGATTACCCATTCAGTTATCCACATTAGTTTTAAAAAGGTTACCAAGAATAGACCCTGCTTGATATGCAAGGGTAGCTCTTTCAGAACAGGGAATATATACTGCACTACTAACTGCCAAGCCAGCTGACATTGTTAATGTGACTGCATTAGTTTGCGTTTCTAGAGCAGTATTTGTTTTAAAAGAGGTACTTCTTAGATGAAGGAGTTCAAAGAATGTGGAGTCAGTCATTCAAAGCATGTAAGGCTACACACACATAATTTTTAAGAACCCTATATGAAACTAAGTATGTGAACACAGTTTTAGTCCATTAGGGAAGCTAAAGGCACCAAGACTTGAGATCCTACTGATATGGAAAAATCTGAGGTCTCTCAAGTAGTTTTTGGTAATTACGGAGGTAAATGCCAGAGAAAATGTTAAGGTCAATGACGGGCTAATAAGGGAGGGGTCAAGTGGTACTATAACTTTTGACTTTGAGGAGATGCTACAAAGAAAAAGTTGTGCAAGGCAGAAGGGTTTTCTATGTTTTTCAAGAGAAAACTTACTGAACTAGATTCTGCCATGGAACAGACTGCTGCATGGGAAAAGTAAATTTCTTGGTTTATTTTCCTTATATTGCTTCATATATTATATCTTGCTTGATTGCACCATTTAAAAGTTTTGGTTAGGAATTTTGATGAGTCATAGGCTTTAGAAGTCTATTACCTGTGAATGGAAAGAGGAGCTAGAAACCAAGTATTTGTATTTAACTTTAAATTAAAACATCCCAAGGTTTTCAAGAGAAATTTCACTGAAACAATCTCTGCCATAGAACATACTGTTATGTAAGGGGGAAAAAACATTCTTGCACCCTTTTTCATTGTGTTCTTAAATCAAGTAGTGCTCGCGTTTGTCCACGTTAATTTGGTGGCGCAGCTGTCACCCACTCTTCTTTCAGTGGTTGTTGGTAGCAACCATAAAAATATCTTTTTATAAAAGGCACTCCCCTTAAAGTATTAAAAAAAAAAATTATATTAAGTGCTCACAGCTAACTACATAAGTAACTAATTATTATCACACAAAATGTCACTTAAAAATTAATTCCATTTACTATTGCAAACAAGCTGGTTACACACTATGTCCACAAGCATGACTATTTCGCATTGTTTTTTTTATAGTCCCCCCCCAAAAACAAAAAACAAAAAAACACTAGCCTCATCCTTAGCCAGCCTCCTAGAACTTAATTTTCAGAGGCAGTCCACCAACTGCCATGTTTACTGACAAACTATTTCTTTTAATACACGCTGGGTACACATGTGAGAGAAGCACTTATTTACATAAATTAGAGGCTATTCTCTCCATCCCATCCCCTGTCATCAAACACCACAACAATATTAAAGTACCACAGCAACACAATATTACTCCTACATACGCTAAGGAAGTAAATAAATGCTTGCTTAAGCCTCCTAGACATTCTACCAGCTTACTTTAGCCTGGCAGCACAAATACTAACACTGCATCCATACCTTCTGTTACTGGGAGTCATCTCTACTTCCAGCATGTACTTTTAAGAATCAGTGATTGCCCTGAGTCTATCTCTGCTTCTGATGACATCACTCACTGACATCAGAAGGCTCTCCCTCATCACAATTCCCATGCCATTTCTAGTCTGTCTCCTATGTAGTAGACTCTGGACCCCAAGCCAAGTGCCTTTGCTGCACCTCCCTTCCACCTTGTCTCCTAGATATAGAGGATGTCTAGTTTCCTCCTTACCATCATGTGATCCACTTTCAAGCCGCATCTTGTCAGTGAACCTAGAGAGTGTATCAATCTTTAGTTTATGTTTTGCAGGATGATTGTTTTTATGTCCAACTCTTGTTCTGGACACCGGCTGATCAGTAGCTTATTAACCCAGGATTGCTGGACTTTATGGTGGGCGTGTACTGGCCAACAGAAACAAAGAGCCTCCTCTCACCATTAGTATGAGCTCTCAACCTACTTATCACACTGGCAAATACCCATGCCCATTTTTGGTGGGATTAGTCAATGTGACCAAATCACTAACAGCAAATTTTTACACAGACATATAGCTTGTCCTGCCATGGTAGTTTGTGATCTGTGTTTGCCTACACTGCACACCACAGTTGATGCATAAAAAAAGAGTTTGTCTATGCAATACAACTCTTCCCCTGGTGGGCACCACTTAGAGTCTATGTCTCATGTTTTTGAGACTTGGGAGGAACACTACAGAGACATGGGGAGTGCATGGAAACCCCACTCGTACACTGGCTAGAGGTCAGAACTGAACAGTTTACCTTCTGCTTGAAAGATGAAAACTATTACACCAAACATGTGAAAACTATTACACCAAACATGTCAAATAAAGACCAGTGGACATGGCAAATACAACCTGCTGTGTTCCTCAGTCCACTTTTCAGGTAATGCTTCATGATAGTTATGTAACTGTACTATTTTCATAAAAATATTTCTTAAAATCTTAATATAATTACTCCTTGTGTACCTGCACCACAAGCCTGGGTTATGGTTGAAAAAGGTTGTTTCTAAGACCACTGATCAAGTTAACAAAAACTATATATTGTCAAACCTTATAAGATATTTAAATATACCTAAAAAAAATATACAGCATAAATTTTGACCTGGACATAGTAGCACAAGACCATTCCAACCAAAAAAGAGCTCATTCACAAATCTCAACACTCCAGGCATGTAAAATGTGCAGTACTTCTGGATTTATGAAAAATGCTTAATATAGACCAAAAACAATTCTAAACTGACTGCCCTGCTCTGGAATTTGAGATTTTCTCAGCAAATCAAACACAACTCAAACTGGCTCAAACAGACCTCTTCCCCCGAAAACTGGATAACAAAAGGTTGTCACTACTTGTCATATATTTAATAAACATATTTTAGTACAAAAGCATTAAAGTTATTTTCTTAGCTACAGATAACATACTGATACCGAGTACTGGACCGGAATGACAAAGCATGAAACAACTTTCAAAAAGGTTTTAATGTCACTATACCTACTACACAACTACGGAATGTGGGAGGAAAATGCAGCACCTGGAAAAACTCACGTGCACACAGGAAGACATGCAGACTTTGCACAAGAGGCACCTTGCTAGAACCAAACTGGAGAGCAAGGTGTCATGAAGCAGTAATGTTAACCACTATAGCATTATACTACAAGTAGATCTCAATTTAAATACAACAGCTTCTGGTAAAATATACCACTTAAAAATCTGCTGTTTGGCTTTGTACTTAAAGAATTCCATCATACAGGAAATCATACCATGACACATTTTTTTCCACGTGCTTTTGCGAAGACGATGTAGTGTTTTGCAAATTTTAGCCGGGCCTGGATGTTTTTCTGTGCAAGAAAATGCGCCGTCTTGAAGCCCTACCCCATAGTCCAGACATATGGAGAATAGGGGAAGATTGTTGTCACATGCAGTACACAACCAGTACTTGCCAGAAATTCCTGCAGCTCCTTCAGTGTTGCTGTAGGTCTCTTGGCAACCTCCCTGACCAGTTTTCTTCTAGTCTTTTCATCAATTTTGGAGGGATGTCCAGTTCTTCGCAACATCACTGTTGTCCCACATTTTTTCCACTTTTTGATGACTGTCTTCACTGTGTTCCATGGAATACCCAATGCTGTGGAAATGGCAACTGGAGTAAATGTCAGGAAAATTCCACTAGGACAGCTGAACTTTATTTGGAGTTAATCAGAGTCTCTTTAATTGATGGCAAGTGTGTACCCAAGAAGAGTGAATGCTGTATTTAAATCAAAAGGTGCTTCAACAAAGTATTAGTTTAAGGGTGTGCACACTTAAGAAACCAGCTTATCATACTTTTTTTTTACTTTTTATATTTTTCCCCTAACAGATTTGTTTTCAATTGAATTGTACAGGTTATAGGTCACATTAAAGGTGGGAAAAGTTTGAAATGATTTGTTGTGTTCTCATTTTTTATATTACAAAAACCTGGCATTTAAGAGGGGTGTGTACACTTTGTATATCCACTGTAGCTAATTTACCACATTTTATCACTTGTATTTTTTTTTACATCCCTCCCTTTCTTTTTACATTTTCCCCTTAAATCACAACTACAATCCCCTGCAATTATAATCTTCATGTTAGCCACCACATAATCTAATATTTTGTTAAACAGATCTTCTCTTCCCTTGCTTGTTATATATGCATATAATGATACAGTTCTATAAACGTAGAAACATGTTCTCTCCACCTCACATCCTCAGCAGTTAACCTTCCCAAAATGTCACTGTTTTTACACAATGCTGCCACTCCAAAACAATGGTCACTTCCTACGTAAAATGTTTCATTTACACACCACAAATGTTTCTGTTTGCAAGTCTTCTTTCACTTGTCAGGAATCTTGCATCCTCTTAACAGAACAATCACATCACATTTAACACACCATTCCAGTATCCCCATCCTTCTTACAGTGTTAATAACACTGTTCACATTTACTGACAGTACTCTAAAATTGTTGCTTTCCTTTCTTAAGTTTAGAGAAATATTTTTAAATTTTCATTTTTTTTCTCTTTCCCTAATTTAATATTTTTCCTGGGTTTCTGTACAAATAATCCTTGATCCTCAGAGTCATATTTTCACTGACTAGAACTTCAAAACAATATCATCAATCCCTTTTCCTGACCTCTCTCTGCATGCACTCACTCTCATTTTTCCCCTCCATGTATTTTCTTTTTCTACACCTTGCTCACCCTCTCTGCCAGTCTCCTGTTGTCCTTCCTTGTGATGTTTTCGGTTTGCTCTTGATAATCCATATAAAAGTGCCCCCCATCCCCCACTTTTTAACCTGCATTCAGGCACACACCTTTTTGTTTTGTCCTTTCGTCCCATACTGGTTACATTGCACTGTATCACAATCATTCATTAAACGAGAAAAGACCCCACAAAAGAAACATGATTTAGGCTGGCCAACACATCCATGTCCCTCTATAATCACCCACAAAAAAAATAAGAGTTATGTACTCCTCATAAGTATGCATCTGTGTTCCATTTTACTTTCTTCCTCAACTTATGGGCCTCAGATCTGGCTTGGCCTATTTACTTAGACTTGTGGATCCAACTCTCAAGCTCCTCCCATTTACCCATAATGCCTCAGAGCCCTATAATTTATCAGATTAAGTCTGCTGCCACATAAACAAGGACTCACTAAAGCCCAAATAAAAATAACACAAAGGAAAAACAGGGGCTCATACTGGAACAGTGGTTTCAACATCACTATCATGCCACTCCCAGATGTAAGGCCGGGGGAAGATGAGAGAGAATGAAAACAGGCAACATAAATGCATAGTTATGGTGAGTACGTAACTTTTATATTTGATGTTGTCATTTTCATTCATTCCTCAACATATGGGACAGAATCCCCAGTTACAAGAACTTTGGGTGGCCCTCATGGAAGATATTCCAGCGTACTACAGAACCAAAGGCAGCTGTGCCTCTGGAGATCAACTCCAAATTGTAATGACAATAAAGGTATGGGCACTGGACCAAGTGACTGCAGCAGAAATATCATCAATAGAAGCTCTGGACCAGAAAGCAGAAATATCATCAATAGAAGTTCTGGACCAGAAAGCAGATGAAGTAGCCATGGATCTAATGGAGTGAGCCTTTGGAGGTGTCTGCAAAAACAGACTTCATTGACTGCAAACAAACTATATGCAGTCTCTTAATTACTTTGCCATGGTAACTTTGTAAACAGTTTTTCCCAACTTACTGGGGCAAAGGAAATGAATAGCTGACAAGTTTTTCTAAAAACCTTTGTTCTATGAAGATGAAAGCAGACCGTCAATGCACATCTAACGAGATGAAGCATGCATTCACCTTTGTTAGAAAAATTAGGGAAGAACACATGCACATTGATGACTTGACTGATGTTCACCTCTGAGACTAGTTTGGGCAGGAAGGATGGATTAGTATGTAAAGTGACTATCTTTGCGGAAAACCAAGTAAGGGAATTTTAAGGAGAGTACATGGAGTTCAGAAACTCGCCTCACTGAAGTAATGGCCATTTGAAAAAAAATGTTTTCCAGGACAGAAACTTGAGATCAGACGTAGCTGAGGGCTGGAAAGGAGTCAAAGTCAAACCTTGCAGTAACAGTATAAGATCCCAGGGTAGAGAAGGGTCTTTAATTGGAGGTCTAAGCAGAACAGCACCTTTAAAGAATGCTTTCCACAGTTTAGAAGAAGTTGAGGGAGGGGAAATATTACTGCCAATATGATAATTCAAAATGGCTGCTAACTGAACTTTAATAGTGGAAAAACTAGCCTGTTTTTGAAAAAATGAAGCAAGAAAATGTAACACAATAGGATTAGGTGTGGTAAAAGGATCCAAGTCTTTCTGATAAGCCCAATAAGAAAATCTATTCCATTTAGTCTTGTACATTTTTCTAGTGGAGTCTTTTTGGTATGATACTAGTATCTGGCAGACCAGGGAGGAAAGCCTGGGCTAACCAATAATGGAATTGGAGAAACTTTGCGGTCAACTTGAGGCCTGCAATGTCTGGCTGTGTCATGTTTGAGGGTTGAGAAATTAGATCTGGACTGGGGTCCAGAATCCAGGGTGGATGTAGAAGATAAGACCACAGGAAGGGAAACTACACTTGATGAGGCCAAAAGGGGAAATGAGGATAACCTTACTTTTCAACCGAAGTGCTTTCTGAAGGATTTTGGGGATTAGAGGTAAGGGGGGATAAAGTGTAAATGAAACAGAGGACCAAACATGGACTAGAGCATCTCTAGGTGACCCCCCTGGTGGGGGGGGGGTCAGGACAGAGAACCTGCTGCACTTGTTGCTGTTGTGAGGAGAGGCAAAAAGACTACAGTAAGGATGACCCCAGAGATGAACATCCTCTCTGACACCGACTGATTGTGAGACCACTTGTGAGGCATCAGAACTGACCTGCTGAGTTTGCCCGCTAGCATGTTGGATTTCTCCTGGTACATGCTTTGCCATAAGAAAGTGGTTGGCGGAGTTCACCCACTGCCACACTCTCATTGCCTCATCAACAAAGGGAATAGGATTGAATTCCCTATTTGTTGAAGTACCAAACTACAGACATCTTGTCTGTTTGGACAGCAATCTTCCCTGTACGAAGAGTCTCCTGAAAGGCCATCGACACTAGGACTGTCCTCATCACCAAGACCCTGATACACACATTGATCTCTTCTGGGGACCATGTGCCTTGGACTGTCTGTTCCAAGAAATGTGCCCCCCACTGGGAGGCATCTATGGTCACCGTGGCTACCGGTGCTGGAAACACGAAAGGGCATTCCCTGACAAACTTTGCTGGACCATACTAACCAACGCAGAGAATCCTTACAAACCCAAGAAAGTTTTATCAAATATAATAGAGGCTGTAAATGAATTTACCATTGGACAGCTAGAGTTCACTGAGGAACAAGCATGTGGAGTCAAGCCACTGGGACCAACGTAATAGCCACCACTGATCCTAAAGCCTGAAGAACTAGTTTTGCTGTGGGAGAAGGATGTGAAAGAATCTGTCACCTGCAGTCTTAAGGACTGTACTCTGATGGAAGGAAGGCCAACTGACTGATGGTGTCCAGGAAAGCTCCTATAAACTCCAAGACTTGAACAGGTTGTAGATGGGATTTGGCATAACTGACTGTGATTCCTTAAGACTGACGTAACTGGAGAAAGTAGTCCTTTGCTTTCTCATGGAGATGCCCGGTTGGGGCAGTGAGGAGCCAGTTGTCTAGGTAAGGAAACACTTAGGTGAGCTGCTCCCATTGCCATACATTTGGTGAGCACCTTGGGGGCTGTGGTGAGACCAGAGGGCATGGTTCTGAACTGGTAATGACAGACCCCCAGCTAAAAGCGCAGGAATCTCCTGGAGCATCTGTTCATTTTTATGTGATAGTACGCATCCTGGAAAACGACAGAGCACATCTACATCTAATCATCCTTCTGTGGAAAGGTAGAATGGACTGAACTGACACCATCCGGAACTTGGATTTCTTTACAAACTGATATAGATTGATGAGATCCAGACTGGATCTTGGGTCCCCAGTTTTTCTTTGGAGTTGAAAAGAACCTTGAGTAAATTCTGAATCCTTTCTGGTCTGGTGGGACCTCTTAGATGACTCTCTTGTCTAGCAGCTTTTGAATTTCTAAGGCTGCTAACTCCTGCTGACTGGGTAGATCAGGGAAAGGTTTCCATTTGGATGGTGGGTTTTGCCAAAAAGGAATGAAACATCCTCTGGATCTATTTTCTTGCACCCAAATGTCTCTTGTTATTGATGCCCAGGGTTTATTTGAGAAGCTATCTTGAAACTTTTGGTTCTGCGGGCCTCCTCTGTTGCAACAGCAGACATCTTTCATTATACACCCCCCACCTCTGAGGGAAGTTTCCTCCCATGATTCCCTGGAAGGGACCTTGTGACTTGCAGAACCACATTGTTTTACTTCTGCACTGATTCTTGAAAAAGGATCTCTGCGGGGTAGAAAAACATTCCCAACAACAGACAAGGTCTTTCCATTTTGCTCACTATGGGAGAACATTTCTTTTAGTGTAGGGCCAAACAAGGAAGATCCATCAAAGGCAGCATTGCTGAAAGAAGACTTAAAGGGCTCTGCAAAGTTGCATAAGCACATCTAGGCATGTCTCCTGATGGCTATGCTTGGATTCACCGCCCGTGAGGAATCCTCAGCTGCATAAGAAATTAACCTGATGGATGCATTGGAAATAAACTGAAGGGTGTCCAGCTGTGAAGATAACAGTTTATGCTCCTCTGCCGACATGGACCCAGGAAGAGACCTGCACAGTTCTTCAAGTCTCTCTGCAATCTGGTGAAATGTGCCAAACAATTAAGTGATCATAAAGCAAAAGTCACTGAGGCATAAACTTGCTTTCCAAACCTGTCCACACCCCTGGGCTCTCTGTTAGGAGGATGGACAGAAGAGCACTGTTCTGCAAGCTCTTAGTGTCAGCTACCACAAGTATCTACAAGAACACCCTTACTCCATTGAAGTTTGGAAATTTATTGGTGTGACAGGGGATAGGGTTCTACAGTATCCACTTCCTCTCATGTCCAGCAAAACACAAGACCTATAAGGTTATCCATCGGGGGAGTAACCCAAGACGTAGATGAGCCTAACCTGAAGTCTTCTAGTAACACTGACTCCTCCTGAGAAGGGGGATCGAAAGACCATCCACCTTTCTGGCTAAGGATCTGTAGAATGTCTTCAAAAGAGATGTGCTCTGGTGGGGACCCCTCCCCTTCACCAAAGTCGGTATCTTCGGTTAAAGATTCCTGAGGGAATTTATGTGCTTCCTTTTACACAATCTCTACCGGGGGACCTCTTCATAGGGGGTTACTAGGTTAATGGTCCTAGGCCTTTACAAGCCTAGCAATGAAAAGATGACACACTCAGGAGTGCAGCACCCCCCCCCCACCATGCTACACTACAGTGCCAGAAATAGAAATCCATCTCCCATTTATGGGAAAAGAATCCACAGCCTTCTGTACTAAAGACAAGTGGGTTACCTGGTGGTTCACTGCCAATGATATAAAAAAAAAATCCATTGAAATTCCCTGACTGGAATGATCTACAGAGATATTGGAAGATAGAGGAAGTTCCTGCAGAGGAACTGCCTGGAGGCTCAAATGGGACAGCTGGCTCTGTGGAATAGGTTGATCAGAACTAGGATCTGAAGTTGACAGGGTGGTAGGATCCAAAGAGATAAGAGTAGATTACACTCTCTGTTGACAGAAAACTCTCTCCACCACCTCAAATGCAGAAGAACCAGGAGAAGTCATTGCTGGCCTCATTTGAGCTGAAGCTCCAGGTGTTGCTGAGCCTCAACCCTGCCCGGGATCTTGCCTTGAGGGAGGAGTCAGATCCAAGCTATCCAGTACCAAAGCGCTGAAGGGAAGTGAAGGCCCTGAAAACCTAGGAGTCGAAACCATCCCCTGGACCCACAGCTGAAGCCTCTGCTCAGAGACTCATCCTGTCCTACAGGGATCGATGCTAAATGAGTCAGGGGCACAGTCAGAGTCAAAGACCTAGCTGTCTTTGGATATGACACATCAACTCTCGGAATACTCAGATCCGAGGGCTCTAAAAATCACTAGACAGACTGGACAAGGAGATATAATTGGATGAGATGCAGGCTGGTGGTTCATGGATCTGATGGGAGACAGAGATGGTAATACCCCCTCATCTGAATCTCAGCCCTGAGGAACTTCCTCATCAGCCTATCCACATCTGCCTTGGAAAGACTCCAGAAGGACCTGATAAGGATGATGTGGGAAGGGGGATGTGACATTCCCTTCAGAGTCTCTTGTAAGAAGGGTGATTTGAGATGTGGGGAAATAGGCTCTGGTGATAAACAAGGGCTCCAAGACTGAAGAAATTTGAGTGCCTCTGACGTGGGATCCAAAGATGCCACATCTAGCCTTTTTGGCAGTTTAGCTGGTGGCTCCAAGGCTAGAGCAGGTTTCGGAGAGCAGACAGGATAGCATTTTCTATGGTCCCTGGACACCAAAGAAGGTTTCCATTTCTTAGTGGGGGAGTTGAGCCCTTGATGCAGGCAGCAAACTCTAACACCAGCTTATTGCGACCACTGCTTAAGGCCCAAGAGCTGAAACTCGCTCAAATCTGACAGGAGGTTTCAAGGTGGGCCACTCCTAAACAATACACGCACACCCTAAGGCATCAGAATGGAGCATCTTATGTCCATAGGAAGCACACTTATTAAAGCTTTCTGGCTTTTCAGCCATATCCAGAAGAAGGTAAAAAAAATCAGAGATTTTTTTTTTGTTTTGTTAAAGAGGAATACAATGAATATACCAGCACTGGTATACAAGAAATATCCTATGTACAGGTAGGGAAAAAAATTACAGGAGGAAAGAAAAATAAAACTATGAAAACTAAAGTAACCATAAAAAAGGAGCAGGTAGGAAAAAAAGGATTTTGATCCTGAAGTAGAAAAAATGATAAAAGAAAAATGGAAGAAGGGTGAAATATAGTGCAGAAAGAGGTAGGAAAAGTAATTTTTTTTATTTTAACTCACGAAAAATGTAGAAGCAACATATCAAAAGCCTGAGAGAGTATGATCCATGTCTGAAGCGTACAAGTGGCAAATGAAATCTGGGGTATTACAAGGCTCTTAGGCATTCTGGGTAAAGGAAGGAGCTCAAGAGTTAGATCCAAGAGTCTGTTTCACCATGTTTTTTTTTCACATTTCAAGAGAGCTTCCAACCTCCACTGCCCTTTCCATAAGTTTATCTCATCTCTAACTTTCATAATATTGCCAACAGTGTCACACAGACCCCTGCATGCATTTTTTACCATCATCTTCTAGTTCATCAGTTCAAAACTACAAAATAACTTTTTTTTTAACATTTAAGTTACTATCAGAAAACAAATAATTATTCCACAGAAAAATGTCCCCTTTGTTTAACAGTTCCACAAATGTCATCATTAGTCCATTAGTTTCAAATGTTAAGTTACAAAAGTCTCTATCTCAATATGTATAAAAGACCGAATTTCTTGAACTTTAAAACCAAGAACAGTTAAACTGTACCATACATAATTGTCTAGCTATTACAGTATAATTGTTTGTTCTTTTTCTCACAGACAATAAAAGTGTCTTTAAAAAAGAAGAGAGAACTAACACTTTGTTGCTGCTCTCCTCTGTCTGCTGTCACTGCTGCATATGCTTTAGTTACTGCATTATCTACTGAAACAAAGGGACACACTCAGTTTGTGCATTTGTAGCACAAAGTTGCTAAGGTTTATACACTACCTGCGCAGAGTGCTATAGCGCTCATGTTTTAGTTAAGAATTTTTTTTTTTATTATGAACTGTAGCAAACTGCTTGCTACAAATGCAGCACACAACTGCTACAGTTAAGAGCACACACAGTGAACTACAGTACTCAGGTTTGACTATGAATGCAGTGACGACTTTTAAAAGCCAGTAAAGCGTTACAGATTAGCATCAGCTGATCACCCCCCCCCAACACTTTGTGCCCGGGCAGGTACCCCTCTTGCTCCAACCTAGCTATGCCACTGCCTCTTCTTTGTTGCTGTAGGAGCCTTTTGGCACCATCTAGCAGCTCCAAAGAGTAGGGGAAATTCCTAGATGCCCTGGCCAAATTTTCTCTAGTAGTATAGATACCACCTCAGCCACCCCCACCCCCCACAAAAAAAAAACAAAAGAAAAGACCACTTAATTAGTAGGACTAAGCGAGTCAACAAAGGATAGATACATTTTTTTTTTTAATCACGTTTTCAAACTATACCATACTCTGAGTGCTTTTAATGCATCTCCCCACCTGAAAACACTGTTGCAAAAGCTAGCACTCATCATACTGATGGACACGCCCATATTTTATGTTCAGTTATAACACACTGCTTATCAGAACAGCAGCAGAAATGCATAATACACAGATGGTGAACAGGAAGGAAAAGAAGTTAAGACTCTACAGAAAATGAAGCTCACGTGAGACTACGAAAGGAATCTTGTGTACAGACCCTTGACAGTGATGTGCCAAAGGAATTCATGATGCCTTGTAACACCATATAGATCACCTGTAGCAGCAGGGGCATAAGTCTTTGCCTGGAGAGTTACAATCTAGAAATTGACAAACCAGATTTGATTGTGGAGGTCCACAACAGACCAAAACTCCTCCATCTGTTCTGGAACAAGGAAAAGGCAGGGAAAAAACTTTCAATTCTCCTCTCTTCAAAGGTGGGAGAGGCTCCACAGCCCTTTTGATAACTGTTAGCTGAAACACTGCAGGGAGCACCTGGTCCTTTAGCAAAACTGTTTCTGGTGAAGGATCTATCAAGTTCTAGATGTGGTCTAATGAGACTACTACTAGAACTCACTGGTTTTCAAAACTGGCCCCCAAGTGGGGAAAAACTTTTCAGTAATCCTCCCTTGGAAAGTCCACAGGATCTCTTCACAAAGCAGGGAGGGTCCTGCTGCTTCTTCTTGAGACACTGAGAAGACTAGAAGATAAGAAGGAAGCTAAGGGTGAGGGTGGTATTGGTGACTCTCTATGGTGCTCAATGCCTGCTTCATCTCCTGGATGGCTTTAACTAGGTCCTGTGTTATGTGCTTAAAGATGACATCATTCTGAAAGGGGTAACTCAGAATGGCATGCATTAGTTCGTTCTTAAAGCAGAAGGGCCAGAACAAAAAAAATCTGGTGAACATATTCTTGAGTCTGCTTCAGCCACAGCATCTACACAATCCAAACCACAGAGGACTAAATGAATGTCAACTGAGGAAGTCAGTATCAAGAGCTTTTTCAGAGTCTCACTGATCAAAGAGTTAGTGAGCTCTAACACGCTTTCCAGAATCTTATCCACAAGAGACGACTCCGAATGAGACAGAAAAGACAAATAATTAAAGGCCCAAAGAGCATCCTGCCCAGCCTGTCCAAATCTTTGGTCTCTGCATCTGAAAATCACGGCTAAAAGGTGATATGTTCTTTGGGAATTATGCCATCTTGGACAGATAACATAGTCCTTTGCCTTGGGATGATTAGTCAACATATCCTCTCAGTTTGCTAAGCACCTGGTGATGGTACTCACTTTCTTAGTAGCACAGGTAACTTGAGTCTAGATGCTTCCTTGTTACAAACATACCATCTATAAAGACAGGTGTGGTGGGAGGCTACGGTAGGGGAAATAACCCAAGATTCCTCAGCAGTTTCTAGGGTGAAGGTAGAGAGTAACATCCTCAGCCTATCAGTATGTCATAAATCCGGAGTGCCTCTCAAAAGGAAGGATTAGCAGTAAGGCAGCTCAGATTATGCTATTCTTATCTATCTATCTATCTATCTATCTATCTATCTATCTATCTATCTACCTATCTACCTATCACCGAAATAGGACATCAAGTTCCTCAAAATACTGTTCTGAGACGGAGACCGAGGAACACGGATACAGTCTGCTACTCCTAAATCCAGCAGGAAGGTGCTGGGTGTCAGGACACAACACCGTGATGCCTAAGGGCAGTACAAGTCACAAATAGAAACTGTTTTTGAAAGGCCTGCTCAAAGACTTCCTTAGGCATCAAAATGTGTTCTATACAGATAGACAGCACAGTGGGACAAATGGATGTATACTTGACTGCAACCCAGGCGACCTGTGTTCAGTTAGCAAAACTGGCACTAGAACAGAAAACTAGGGGAGATGGGAGTGAGAAACAACAAGCTGTCTTGCATATCCCAGCACAGAAGAAGATCTGGTTTGCTTTGCCACTACAATATGGTGTAGACTAGATGAAGTAGCAGCAAGGAAACAATGAACAAAAGAGGGTCAGAAGCTGGCACATCAAGCAGTGTTTAAGTACGGTAGCAGGACTAGGCATGCAGTGCACACCTGTCTCCTCGGCATTTGCTATTGCAGTATAATATTACTCTGCTAGTACTAAGAATACAAGAACTACAAGCTAAGTCAGTCTGAAGACCATGAGCACTTTGCCAAGTACTGCCCTCAAACTATAAAACCCATGAACTCAGATATACATACATGCAAGAAACACAGACATATGAGCTAACCTGTTTTACATGTAAAGAAACACAAAATAAATCACAAGCATTTTTAAATTTTTTTTGCACCCCCAACCAAGCTGACCCTCTATTAAACTAAGTGGTTTAATCACTGGACCAGGGCCATCAACCTGGGGGTACAGCTGGTGGAACTTTTAACCATCATCAGAGGGAGGAAGAAGAGATCAAAGCATCCCGACGACCCTGTATCATCTGCTTTAAACCACAGGATTTTTTTTAATATGGCCCATACTTCCCCCAACAGGAAAGGCGAGCAGTACATAAGCGCATGCATGGGTGCTCCCACTCATTTATTTCTCATGGCACATTCATATCCATCCTTCCATCTATGTGGACATATGTGTGTGTCCCAATAATGATGCATTCCAGCCTTTGACAATGAGCAGCACTTTGTTGCAAAAGCCAACACCTCGCCCCGATGTATGTAAGCTGTATGTTTGCCACTTAGGTCTATCCCTACAGACTGGCTCTGTAGCTTCTCGGGTTGTTAGTCAATGCCAGATCTCTAGAACTGCAGGCATATCATAAGCATTTTTGCACAGGACACACCCTCCCACACTTTCATACACCTAACTGAAATTCTCACGCAGTGGTTACTTCAAATTTGAGAAAAAGCAACCATTAAAAAATCATTTTTCTTTTTCTCTGAGATGTTGTGATCTTTAAGTACAATCTAAGACTACACAAATGCTACAGCAGCAGCAAGCACAAATCCAGTGATCAAACACATCAAGCAAACAAGCTCAAATGGGAAAAAAAAAGATGATCTGAGGAAGCAAACTTTTTGTGAAAGCGCTTATCTTAAACACTGCATTAGTTTTACACAAGTCAGTACTCTGATGGCATTTTGTAAGTGTCATTTTCAAGCGTTGGGCTTTTAGACATGTTTCTGCTTCGGTATGTCTACAGGTTTTCATTTTGGTTTGTTATTTTATACAGAGCAGTTTACCGCCAAGGATTTTTCATTTCTGGAAAACAAACAGCAATGTCACCAGTAGCATTTGAGGGGAGCCAGCTCCAGCTCATGCCTGGTCTCTTCATCCCTAACCATTTTCCACCTTCCCGACAAAGACTGGAGATCATATGGATGACTCTCCTACTGGTCCTTGTACTGATCATCCTATAAAGCGACCACCTTCATCATGCTGACGTAGGCCTCGAGCTTCTAAACTCTTCAATGGCTGGCTGGAATAAAACACTGGCACTTTTTATATGCTTCTCTAACCTCCCACCCTCAAGACTGCTAACTATTCATCCATTTATCCAGAGGAGTTGTCATCCAAGTTAGCCATGAAGAAGTCTGGTCTCCATACCGCAGTGTTGTCCTCATTCATTTTTTGTTGTTTCTCAAAACCTCAAAGGCATTGTCCTTCTCTATAGCCTGGTGGACCCCCCCCCCCAACAGAGGCTACCCACCATTAAGGATGGATACCAATTATTCAAAAGATGGAGAACTACTTGGAGCACTTCACCAGCATCAAAGAAGGTTTTGTGTGTGTGTGTGTGTGTGTGTTTTCTCTAATCTCTCCCCAACCCCTGAGGCTGGTTCTATGTGCTACCTGAAATGCTGAATTCTGAAGCATAAGCACTCCTAGTCATGTTATGTCTGGTTACAGAATACGTGCTTTTTGTCAAGAATGTGCCCATTACATCCCACAGCTACAAAAATTTCACAATGACATCCAGTCTTTGCTATGGTGTCAGTGAAAACAGTGTGCCTTGCAGCCTGCAGCCCCCTTCAAGGAAGGGCATGCAGACAGCAGCCCTTCACTTTCATTCCCCAAGCTGGCTTTTCAAGCATTTGGCAGCTAACTGCACCTGGGTCGACTAGGTAGCATTCAGAGCCTCCTCCCTCTGCAACACAGAGATGGCCAAAGCACTGGTACTTGCAAAAGTTCTTCACACTGCCCATTTCTCCCTGACAGAGTAAACAGTGGCTATGGAGGTCCTGGGCTTTATGCAATTTAGGCACTCAATACAGCAACATTCTAATGCTGTACTTTACAAGCAAATTCTAAGGAGTACAGGATGTCCTGGTAAATTAAGTCATTTTGTGAGATGGCAGGAAGTGTGTGGAAGAAACAGAAATGTTAGAACTCTACCAAGCTGAGAATATTATAACACAAAGCCCAAAAAGTTACCCACTGTGGAGGGCCTTCAAAGTTTGATTTTCCAATTTCACTACTGCTGAAATGAATAATTCTATGAGATGACCAAATAAAATACAACAGCTGCAGTCAAAGTATTTCTGAAAAAAAATGACAATCTAATACAGATTCCTTGACTAACTTAAAACATTTTGGTAATGTAATTGGATAAATAAACAATACCTCATCTGCAGACATCTGGAATCTTAATGCAGATGGCAGCACACTGCCATACTCCCACCTTAGGGCTCGGATGCGAAGAAGGCGGTCATAGCTAAGAAAAATGAATTCTGATTAGATAATATAGCTTCTTCCATATTTAGTAATTTATAAGCAACTCCAACAAGTGCTTTTCATTTTATTTGGCAAGATACAGTATTCTAATTCCCAAGACCAGTTCCTTTGGGTATTAACGTTAATCCTGACAAAGTTAAAATAATCCTGCATAGCATATGTAAAATAACAAAAAAGGCACATCTGCTAACTAGTATACAGTAAGAGTAGATGAGATGAACAGAAGCATGCATATGGTTAGAGTTAAACCTGAAATGGAATTCCCTTAAGGATGGAAGCCCCAAAAAGTTTAAATGACTGCTCCAATGCCAAACCATCTCCCTTAGCAACAACTCTACTCCACTTTCCCACAAAATATCTCCAGCCGTCAGCATGTAATAAAAATATGGGGCTAACATATGGTTGATGTCTCTCTGTCTGGTTGAGGACTGAGTCCCTGGTCCCATTTCTTAGGTGTTTCGGCTCCCATTTCATACTTTTTATAATTACAATTAAAATGCAACCAACCACCTGTAATGAAAAAACATGCAATGAAAAGTGAGGAGACATAATAAAAAAGGGTCTATATTAGATGTGTCCGTTCTGATGTACGAATCACAGATGGTCGACATCATATGATCAAACGTCGGAAAGGTTGAAGGTGAAAGTCAATGGCTTTTCACGCGCAGAATGGTACATTTTCCCTTTCTGCACTGAAGTGCATTCTCGGAGTTGGTATATTTAAGTAAGGGGGTGTGGGGGGTGCAGGGGGCTTGCCCCCCTGCTCAGAGCGGTAAGGAAAGTTTTTTTTTTTTTTTTTAATATTTTATTATATAGTTGATGCTTTGACCTTTGTTCATATGAGGTTCGAAGTTTTGAAACTTCGACTATATAATATAGACCCTAAAATAAATTCAGGGAACTGAAGCCCCCCTCCCCCAAGCCTCCAGGCCATAAACTTACCAACAACCTTAAAGGACTACTATAGGCAAATGATGAAAAACAGGTTTTATCTTGCCATGAATTACTGCACCTTCTGAAGCTGCCTGTAGCAAAATAAGTACTCATTCCTAATTTTATTTTTTTAATCCTTCTCTGACCTCACAGGGGCAGACATCCTGATTCCATTGGAAAGCTAAATCTGTCCCATAATGCACTAAAAGAGTGCAGATTCTGAAAACAAGTAGCCCTACCATTTGTTGTCAGACTAGACTTCCGTTCACTTAGAATGGAACACCTGAAAAAAATAAAAAAACACCAAGTTTGAGAGTCAATGACTGGTCTGCACAGAGTTCTACAAATGTTGATTCACAATCTACAGACTACAGGTGTTCCATTCTAAGTGACAGGATGCTAACAGGAATGAGTACTTATTTTGGTACAGAGAGCTTTGGGAGGTGCAGTAATTCATGGCAAGATAAAAATGTGTTTTTTTTCCATACAGTTGTGTCATCAGCGATAAAAAGGGACATGTTACCAGAATGTAATTGAACAGCTGCTTAGTATACAGAAAATGCAAACAAAAGTTTAGTAAATTTTGTAAAAATTATATATTTTACAATCAGAAAGCCACTTTACACGATGAGTAATTACTGCAAAATGAAAAGGTAAAAAGACTTTGCTGATATTTAACCAGTCCCATCATCCTGTGTTCTTCACTGACTGTACTAATCAGAGACAAATCTCCTCCACTGTACAGAATTGCATTATCAGCTCAATTTTTACACTGAGAGGGCAAACACAATTTTGCAAAGATGGCCATCCTAAGGAAAATTTTGACAGAAATTTTCTTAACTTACTTTGTCAAGATGGCCGTCTGGTTTACACAGCTTTGTATTAACAATAAGCCTCTTCCTACAATACACAAGGTTCATTCTAGGAGAGCAGTTGCTACTTCTACAGCCTTTTTCAGAAGCGCAGCACAGGATATCTGTGAACATCTGCTTGATAATTTCTCAACTCTGTCTCAAGACAGTATAAGCTAATTGTGATGTCCAAGTCTTGCTTTGGAGTCCGTTGTCAAGCATATGTTTTCGCAAGCAGAACCACCCAGGAGTGTATGTCTGGCGCTCTGTCCTCCTGCTTTTATGGAGGATGGATGACCTCTTATTAGACAAAAAAGTGATATATTATTTCTGTAAGACAAAGTCCATTTTCGCTAACGTACCCTCCCACCTTCCCCCATCCTCTGGTGCAGGTCAGTCTTGAGCGAGTCTTCAATTTAGTTTAAACCTTAGACACCTTTTACTTGTCACACTGAAAATCTAGAGAGGTTTGACAATGTGGTGTGTTTTACGGGATAGTGTAGAATGTCTGGCGGCCTGGAAAACTTTTACATGCCGAATGGTCCCAATACCTGCGGGCCATAGTTCTGCCGATGCTGAGGATGTGACTAATCTACAAGCTCTGTATTTTTGATAAATACATGATTTCTGTTAGTGAACCTGGATGTGTGGGATTCGGTATGTGTCATCATAACTACTCTTTGTGGGGCTTTATGTCCTACACCTCTACACTCATTATAAACTACCGCAGAGGTTGTCCCACTGTGGCAATTCTTTAAGCTGAATAATTCTCAATGCCAAACAGTAGATGGAACTCTTGCTGGCTTGGCATTCTAGAGGCATTAGATGGGCCAGCAATCTCCTCTGCACAGCATATGTATGTAGACAGTAATAACAGTAGGTTGCTTATTTGCTGACCATGACTGATGCCCCTTTGCAATATGATGCAGGAAGGTTTCTGTATTTCTTTCAATAAAGCGTGTAACTTATTATTCACCATTGATTGTGACATAAAAGTCACATTATCCAGTAAGATCTGAAGTAACTCTGCATCTTGCAGCTACTGCTAAAAGTATCTCAGCTGGACAAGTTATTACAGGTATTAACAACAGTGTGTGGCTGCATAAAAATCACTGTGGATTCTGTATGCATACAGTCTTAGTTTTGACATGTATTCCCACTTTTTCTCCTAGTGTCACTGGATAATGATGAATTACGTTATGCAAGAACTTCAAAATGTTTTGTCACCAAAACTTGGTATGCATGTATGTATCAGAAATGAACAATCTAAGTGCTAAAGCTCAACAAAATCATCATGTAGTTGATAATACATTGGTGCTTTGCATTTTTAATTATATAATACATCAGTTTCTCAGTTAATGTTTGCCACTGGTAAAATATCAAAGATGTCCTTACTATACATTATATTATACTTAAATAGTTGCTGACAACATGAGCACCACTTTTCATAGTTTACATGGTGGCAGCTTTCCTTCCTCATATAAATTATTTTTTAATTAAAAAGTTGTGATTTTACTTTTTTTATATTTTTAATTTGAATCATGTATTCACGTAACCTCAATTATTTCATCTGGGATATTTTCTGTACACAGGGAATGAGGGAAACTATTTTGGTTTTATGTCATCTCCAAAATGTTTTAACATATGCTCATGAAATTTTTAGGGAATGTTACTGGTATAATGAAATAATAAATCACTCTTGGTTATGCTTCTACCTTCAAAGGCAAATGAAGCAGCTGTGATTTGAATCATGATGGAAGAAAAAAATGAATGCCTATTTTGGTATGACAATGCATGCAAAGAATAAAAGTATCCATTTTATTCAGAAATTAAATTTGTTAGGCCCAAAATCACAGCAGCACTGTATATTTATGTTCTGACAGAATGCGCATGTACTACTCTGCAGATAAGTGACAGATTCACTTTTATTTTAATTTTAAACTTGGTGCTTGCATCTAGCATATGTTTTAAATTCAAAAGTAAGGGTCTTCTTGAATGCAATGAGATACTAGTCTGCCTCCATTCTGATGATTCCCTTAGCCAGACTTCACAAGAGGGGAATACACTGGTGTAGTGGAAGTCTAAAGGAACAGCACCACCACCATGGAAGCCAGTGAACCCCTTATTCTGGCAGTCAAGAGGGTATTCTCAGGTGGAGGGAAAACAGGTAAAGGTCAAGCCAACACAAACTCAAACTAGGATTACCCTTTGTGACACCAGATGGCTCTCAAAACTTAACCACAATTGCATCAAACTGTACTTGGAGAACACACAAATCATCTGAAGGGGAGTAGTCCAGCAAACCTACAGATGATTTTCTGCACTTCTGAGTTTCAGATTAACACAATAATCAGCAACACTGGAAATAGCTATAAGCAACACCCCAGTGATGTGTTTTTTCAGCATGCAAGGAAGAATCTAGTCTTACTTCCCATGCAGGTTGACCTTGATGGCATAAGTGGGCTGGAGCAGGATTACACATCTAGATCACTTAAGTTCCTTCCAACAACTCATCATCAGACCACTTGAGAAGGACTTAAAACAACCTATGTGTGTGGCAGCTAGACAGAAATGTCTTTCAGAAATAGAATGGAAGTGGGGAATATCAGAGATGGACTTGTTGGTCTGTTAGGACAGTCACCGGATAGGGATGTTCTACAGAAGAGCTTGAGCAGTCAGTGTTTTGTCTGATGTCTAGAACTAAACTTTCTGCACACATTCCAACACCTATGCCTGTTATCAAGAGTAATACTAAAGCCAAGAGAAGAAAAGCAAAGACTCATTCTAATAGCTCTTTTATTACCAAGGTAACCTTGGTTCTCCCATTTAGACAAAATGGACAGGGAGGGCATCTACCCCTTCTTCCCATTGCACTCTTTTAAACACAACAAAGGATCTGCTAAGAAATTAGTCTTTCTCTTTGTTAATACTTGCAGTGCATGATTAGTCCACAGTTACAACCTTCCCAGACTACACAGGACTATAGGAGGTTACTAGGCTAACAGCCCCAGGGCCTTACAAGCCTAGCTAAGTTCAACCTGTGTTCCCAAGTGTGTCTGATTCAAGCAGACACTAAAATCAGCACCTATTGCACCTGTCCAAGAGGGACACAGGTGGAACCCCAGGGGTGAATTTCCTGTTACCAATCCAATCATCCAAATTAAACTTAAATAGGGCCAATGAGGGGCTTCGTTTAACATGAATAGAAAGCTTGCTCCAACAGTGGGGCAACCTCTGCGAAATAAATCTGGCTCTCCAGCAAGTTATGTTGATGTAACATACCAGGTTAAGGTCCTTGGAGTGAGTGACCCGTGTGCCATTTGACTTGTGAATGTGCAGCATTTCTATAAAAGCTGGGCCAGCGATTACACTATATGCAAGGCACAAGTTGCTTCTGAGCAGTCTGTACGACAGTGTAAAATGACAATGATTTTAGTCTGGCTGCATATGACAGAACTTTGTCATCTCTCCAATTGCTGCACGTGTTTGGAAAGGAACATACCAAAGGGAGCATTGTACTCTTATTATTGGCCTGATGTGGGAAGAGTACAGGGGGGTTATAATCTCTTTTTCTACAGGTAATACCTTACTTTTGAGACGAGCAATATAAAATGCCCTTTTTACCACTGTGGAGACATGGTGACCGAAGTTGATGTCGACCTGTGTGCCCAGATCTCTCACTAATGACTGTATGCTGAGGGTATTGCTATTGATGTGGTAGTTTGCAGGAACATCACCCTTGCTGAAGGGAATAATAATGCATTTTTCTGCATTAAGTTTAAGACCATGACTTTGGCACCAGTCATTAGTCTGAGCAAGACCTTCTTGTAGGATGTTGACATAGTTAGGGGTTTATATGATCGCTCCCAGTATGCAGTCATTAGCAAACTTTGTCAGCCACAGTCCTTTAGTTTTAGCCTGTACTTCAGGGAAATAGATTCCAAACCGTTGGGTCCCAGAACTGATCCCTGTGGAACACCACTGGTTACAGGTCTGCTGGAGGAGGTGGAGTCCCCCTATGTTTACCATACAAGTTCTAACAGTGAGCCTGTTTGCAACCTACCTGACAATATATGGGTTGCTAAGTTTATCAATGACGCCTGAGTGGGGGATTGTGTCAAAGGCCTTGGCCAAGTCTAGGTAAGCCATATGCATAGATTTGCCCTCCTCTAGGGCTTTGGTGACTGTCTCAAAGAAGTCCAAACTTAGCAGGCATGATCTCCCCTTAACAAAGATAAACTGAGCGGGATCAAGTGTTTGGAGATTTCCTATATCTTTGTTAAGAAGGCCCATGATGATTTGTTCCATGGCCTTGCAGATAACACTGGTCAGGCTAATGGATCTATAGTTCCCGGGGTAGAGGATGTATCCCCCTGATGCAAACAGATGACAGTAGCTGTTTTTCATTCTGCTGGGATGAAGCCACTGCTTAGGCTGTGATTGAAACATGTGCCCAATAGTGATGTTTTAACCCATGCAGAACACAGCCTAGGATGTTGTCTGTTCCCATAGAGGCTGTGTTTTTCACCTTGGAGAGGATAATTAAGACCTGCTCCTTTGAGATACTAGGTGGGGGACAGGTGTTAGGGATGCTTTGGAGTACATGTAGCAGGGACCACGGAGTGAAGTTTTCACTGAACCGGTCAGCTAGCAGGTTTGCTATATCCACAGGTTCTGCACACGTAGTATCATTAACCAAGAGTTCAGTGCAAATATGGGCCTTAGCTTGGAGGTTACGGATGTACCTAATGAATGCCTTGTGGTTATTCTTAGTTAGGAAAGCTAATTTGGATTTGTACTTAGCTTTGGAGGCCTTCAATAGAAGTCTTATTAGCTTGTTTAAGTTGAGGAGGGACTGTTTCCAGTTTTGACACTGTTCCTTCCTACTCTTAGGCAGCAATTTCTTTCTCCTGTTGTACAGCCTATTAATGGCAGTTGTCCACCAGGCAGGTTTGTTTTTCCTTGAAGATCTTGCTTTGGCTCCATCAGGTATGTCACATTCAATATAATTGTACAGGTGCTCGTTTAAAGCACTGGTATATTACTCAGCATAGGTGTTTTTCCATCAGTGGTGGGAGGGGCTAAGAAGCTATTTATGCTGTCACGCAAGAGGTTCCAATTGGCCTTGGAGAAGTTTTTTTAGACTAGCTGTTTATAGGGGGAGGTCTTGTGTTATAGTTACTTCTAGTGAGACTGATCTGTGATCAGATCACATCAGGGATGGCCACACACTGGGGTTGGTGCAGCAGTCCTCCATGTTGCTGATCACTAAATCCATTATGTTTGAGCCCCTTGTGGGTGTGTCAACCAGCTGGTCCTGGGCATTGGAGTTAACGAAGTCCAGAAATCTTTGGGCAAGTGAGTTAGAACACGTATAATTTACCCAGTCAATGGATGGGAAATTAAAGTCACCCAAAAACAGGGTGTATGGTTGTATCTTGATTGACTCAAGTAGATCCAAGTAGGCTGAGCAGATGTCCTGATTTATGGAGGGGGTCCTATAGCTGGCAATGACCTAAAGAGGGGTCTTACCTACACAGTCAACTGCATCTGAAGTAATTCAAGGCAATTATCCTGTTTAATGAATCTAGAGGTGTATTTATCTTTAATTAATATTGCTACACCACCTCCTTTAGTTAGCATAGCTTCAGTTTGTGGTCTGAACATGTGGAAGGAAATGCAGCCTGGTATGGCTGGGGTGCTCTCCGCAGCCTTCAACCAAGTCTCAGTGACTGCAGAAATGTCAGCATCTTCCAAGGGGAGGACTGCTTCCAGTGAGTGCACTTTCTGGTTTAGACTCCTAACGTTTAGCTGCATAATGCTGAGGTTGTTTTTAGAAGGTATTTTTACGTCGGGAATGCCAAAAAAAGGCACTATGGATGTGGCAACAGCCTTAGCCAGTAACCGAAATCCCAGGGATGACAAATGAAGACCTTCTCTGGCAAAGCATCGAGGTCTGTCAACTATGTCATCCCAGGCTGACAGGTACTGAATCCCCATTTGTATGACACCAGAAACTAAGCCAACTGTTGAAGTCAATCATTTTTTGTTAGTATCATCCTAGGTGAAGGTAAAATGTTGCTTAAGGTTAGGGACATATCTGCCTGAGACACATAATCCACATAATCAGAGAGCTCATGTAGTCTCTCTTCATATAGTCCAGTGAGGTAAGTCTCAAAGTTGTTCACACTAACATCCACTATGACAGTCATGGTGCCTGTTGTTGAGAGATTTGAGTGCGCGTGTGATGTAGCAGATCCTAGCACCTGACAGACAGCTGATTGTGACTTTTTCCTTATCTAACCTGGTGAGGGGGATATCTGTGTGTCTCAACGGAGTTGCCTATAACCAAGATGTCTGTTTTTGTGTTATGCCTTAGGGACTTGACTGGTGAGACACTGGTGTGTGATACAATATGTGTAGTATGTTCTGCAGAGAATGTATTATGTGAATCATGCTTGGGTTTGTGTTGGAAAGGTCTCTGATGTTTAGGTAAGCTTCTGGTAAGGACCTCCGCATATGTAGGCTTATGTGTTGGTTTGGTAGGGGCAGGAGGTGAGGTGTACATGCTGACAACCTGCTTAGTATCAGATGAACTGACTGGTGAGTGAGAGAGCCTGGATTCTAGGTTCTTGATATAGACGCATCTCTCACATAATGAATTTGCGTGGAAGTGGGTTGTCATGAGGCAATTCCTACACTGCCTCGAGATGCCCATGTCGACCAGGCTGGATAAAGAAACTGTGGGAAACTGTCCATCCATAATACTAGGTGAGCTGATGTGGTCAGAAAACAGTGAGAGGACAGGAATAACTAGGTAAAATAGAGGACAGGAGAAGTGGACAAAAATATGAAGAGCTAGTGGGTAGGATCTGTGTTGGTATCTCAGGAGCTTCATCGAATGCATCACCTGTCAGTGAGGGACAATTGGAAGAACTCACTGATGGAGCATCAGCAGAATACCAAGAGAAAATTTGCAGGCAGACGTGTGTGTGTCTATAACTGCCAACGGTGCCCACCGCTCCTTGGCTGTGTGCAATGTGCAAACAAGCAGAAACCCACGCAAATGCAGTCCTGATGTAGTAAATGAGAGCAAACTGATTTTAAAAGATTAACCATTAAAAAATCTCAAAACTGAGCCCTGTTCCAGCAACCTTCAATCAGATGAATTTTAACTGCACACTCCTGCCACTAAGGTGCAGTGGATCCCTCTCCAACAAAAGATGGCCTGGTTTAGTGCACAAGTTATACAAACAAAACTAGATCCAGCAGGTCTGAATCTAGTCTATGCTACAGCAAACAAAGTACAACAATTTCAGAAAAAAAAAAGTTCAAATAAGAGCACTGATATTGTAAAAATGCAGTTCAAAAGTGCAATATACAATGAAAAATTCTACTTAAGTTATGCAGAGATCAGCAGATGGCTTGGATTGATCAGATAAATATAGCAGAGCAATAGCTGGTCGCCTAACTCTGCGGAGCACTGCTAAAACAAGTGCAAGCCCATGCAAATGCTGTGCTTATGGAGTAAACAAGAGCAAACTGATTTAAAATAATTAACCAATAAAAAAAAACTAAAAACTGAGCCCTGATCCAGCAACCTTCAATCAGATAAGTTCTAACTGCACACTCCTGCCACTAGGTGCAGGGGAACCCTCTCCAATAAAAGATGGCATGGTTTAGTGCTCAAGTTGTACAAGCAGAACTAGATTCAGCAGCACTTTCCCTTCCAGCAATGCCTCAAGTCTCTTTCTCCTCCATTTTCCATTTTTTCCCACTACTGAAAGTATTCAGTTAGATTCTAATAGCCCTAGATTACTTTAATTGTAATGCATTGCTCAAAAAAGTCTTCTTTTTCTTTCTGTTTGGATGCTCTTAGTAGAAATCAACAACCCTCTCTGTCTTGCTGTGACATTTCCCTTTCTTCTTCTCTGCAGGCACCTTTTCTTTTCTGGTGCCCTGCCCTTCAGGGTAGCATCTGCTTCTCTTGTTTGCCATAAGGATCATGTTTCATTTTCTCGATCGTGTTGCTAATCTTTGGGAGTTTACCTTATGTAAAGTACCAAATGGGTGTTCTGCCTTAGTTTGCGTTCAGTTTGCCAGTCCTCGGTGTTCCTGTTCAGTTCAGCATATTGTTGGGCCTATCCTTTGCTGGCATTCTGCTTCTGCTCCTTTCACTTTGATTTTTGCTTTTTAACATTTATGGCTGTTAGGGCTAGATTTACTGCTCGTTTACTTGGCTTGCACTTTCTTCTACAGGAACAGGTGTGTCAGTCACTTTATTGGAGGCTTTTTCTGCTCTTGTGGCCACAAACTGTTTCATTGATCTTACATTGTCCTCCACATTGCTAGGCTTTCCCCGCTTTCCCGGAACATGAGGTTTTTAGGTAGTTGCCTTAACCCTGCCTACTTTCCTTATGGCTAGTGTCCTGTGGGCTTAGGGATAACAGTTTTCAATTCTGGGTAACACTATGGTATACTTGGCATGAGGGCCTATAGTATGTTTGGCACCTTCCACAGGATATACAGATAGAGTGCCCATTGCTTCAGTGTTTTAACTCATACTTTTATACTGTGGCATTACCCAAATAAGTGCAGTAGAGAAGCCTTCCCTGTCACCACTTCACAAGTTTTAATGACAGGGTCTTGAACTTCACTACGGGAGGTGGCCTTGTTCTTTTATGACATTGTTTCCCTTGCCTACTGAACTAGTTATCATTAGGGCACAATGTTGGTTGTTTTTATTTTCTCTCGTTTAGAAACACACCCGATAGGGGATACCAACGAGTTAACGGTTTATAGTCACACTGTAGAAGTCTTATAGTTCCATTCCCCATGCGAGGATTGGCAGCAGCGTCTGAGTATTGGCAGACAAATTTTCTTGGTGTCTTTCTGAAGTTGTATCTGAATTATGTCAGCAGGACAAAGGGTTGACCTCCTCTGTATAGGGGTATGAGAAAGTTTTGCTGCAACTTCTTCTTTATGTAAGATGCTCTTTTCTGTAGGTGCCATGAGGTAACCTGCACCATGACCAATCATCTTTTAGCAATATTTCTTTTTCCAGAGGACTGAGGCTGTAGTTTCAGTATTGTACAAGACTCCTGGGACACGTTCTTTGAAGTTACCATCAGTGAGGGAGATCAGGATCTGCCTTTGTAACTTCTTGCAGTGCACGCTTTTGTCGGTATTCCTCTACTCCTCCACAGCAGGATGCCAAAGGGTGCTTCCACTATGCCACTTGTATAGGTGTTGTGCTCTCCAATTTCAGGCTTTTTTCACTTTGCATTTTCTCCTTTGTTTCACAGGAGAAGAGATCTTGGCCAAGATGTTAGATAGTAATTAAGATTTTCTACTTTTTTAGTCTGGTGGAGCCCCTGTATAAGACTAGTGTTTTAGGAGCCAGGTTCTATTTGTAGTCTGCCTTGGCATTGCATACTTGTGATGCCCTTGCATTTAACCTACCCCCCCCCAAAAAGGGGAGAATTTTTCAGTTGTATGCAGGTTTCCTATTATGAAAGCTACAAAAAGGACATTCCACTTTGGTGCTTAATTGCACCTTACCATGTTGATTCTCTTGATGTAAATCACTGCAGCATATTCAGTCGTATTTGTTTGTTTGGCTGTACATATATCAGATCATGTATGTAGCGCAGCTATTTTTTCCTGAGTTTAGGTTAATTATGGGTTTGGGCCTTTGACTATTTTCCCCACAGAGAGCTTGTCCTCTGGGTAAAGGTGTGGTGAGACTTTCATTTCCAGGGTTCTCTTGGAGGGGTTAATATTCTGGCCCTATTAAAGCAAAGTTTCAAGCTTACCTTTGAGCTTATGCACTATACGAATTCAAAGACTCTACTGGACAGCTCTTCTGCACTATGGTGGCGACTTCTGCAAGCAGCTGTTTTTTTTAGACTGGAGCAGATGCATGAACCTGCTTTGGAATGGTCTTCCTAACTCTGGAGCATCTGTAGTGGAGCACAGTTACGCTGATTTCAGGCTGCACCATGGTGTCCCAGTATCTTAAGTGAGCTATGGCCCTTTCCTCAGTTCCAACTCTTTCATAGATGCAGTAGTCCTTTATACTGTGAGTGAGAACCATTTATTCGTAGACATACTATCCGTCTGATAGATATGGCTGTACATTTCTCAATGAAATGGTGTAGAGAGGCTGTTTCAACATCCTCCATTAGTAACTATCCTTTAATTTTAGCCATCTTGGACATCACAGCTGGCCAGCTGGTATCTATGAGTTTGCTACATGGGAAGGCCTGCCCAGAGGAGTGACATCAGGGTTGCTGTCATGGACATTTCATGGACAGTCCAGCTTGGAACGTAAACTTTGGGGGTTAGACCTTGTGATTAGATCTTAAACTTTATTTGGGTCACAGTATTGACCCCCCCCCCAACCTGCCATCCAGTTAATTAGCTAGGAACTCTAATGTAAAGATTAAAGAAGGCAATTACATTAGCAGATATTCAAAGTCATGTACTCACTACTAGATGATCTTGCAGAATTCAATCATTTGTTAACCAACTCTGTCTCCATACCTCCATTTGGGTAATGAAGGATTGTAGCTATCTCCTTTATGTCCCTTCTAGTTTGATCAGAATAAAAAAGAGAATGAAAAGAGAAATGCAATACTGTGGGAAGAGGTGCCTTGGTAACCCGAGAAACTTGTCTCTCTCAAAGATTAATAAATACTGGATTTTCCAAGCAGATTTAGCATTAAGGGGGGAGTACATAACTTTGGTTTATTAATCCCTAGTGCACCAAATCCTCAAGATCCTGATAGCAGTTGCATAAATGATGTCAGTCTAATCCCTTTCATGGTTCACCTCTTTCCAAATGTAGTCTATATTTTCCATGAGACCCAAAAGACCAGCATTAGGAAATGCAAATGTTTTCATTATGGTCCATTCCTAGCCAAATAGAAGAAACTGCTATCCTTGTACTTTTTTCTCAGTTATGTAACAGAAGTATTTGGAAAAAAAATAGCTTATGCATCTGTTAAGATGTGCTTGGTCTTGCAGTTAAGCAATTTCTTATTTTTAGGCCAACTGGGAGGCTCACACCTCCCCTCTGGGGCTTGAATTTCACCACTGAGAAGCTGACACTGTCTTATAAGCCAATGTACTCAGTAGCATTAAATTATTTTCTTGGAAGATCCTGTTCTTGGTCTCAGCCAGAAGACTTTTGGAGTTGCTAGCTTTGATGGGCAGAGAAAGTACAGTTGTGTACACTTACCATAAATGTAGATGTTTGAGTGTATTCACTGTTGCAGTCATTACGTTTGGGTTATCTGCTTGCAGGTTACCCTCAGTCGGCCTGATTAACAAAGTCTTGGGTTCTGCGTCGGTTGCTGTCCCTTCTTCCATGACTTCAGGTAATCAGGGGTATAAAACATGCAGCCGATGCCATTACATCAGTTTTTCTTGCCCCAGATGTCAGGTGCCCCCCTAACGGGAAGCAATGAAACATAAAAACACAAAGATATACCTCCAACAAAAAAAGCAAATACACCAAAAAGGCTTTTAAGCATAGTAAAGGAAAGTAGAGGTATAGCCAAAAGAAATTAGGGGGCTGGAGGGAGGGTAACCAGGACTGCAACAGTGAATACACTTGAACATCTACATTTATGGTAAGTGCACACAACTGTACTATGTTCTTCGTGTTTCACTGTTGCAGTCATTACATTTGGGTAGAGTATGGTTGGGAGGAAGAGTTTAGATAGCATTAGGGCCAGCTATAAGGCCCTGCAAGACTGCAGTGGCAAAGCCAGCTCTGGATTTAGAGAAAATAGGCAAATGAAAATGCTTGGTGAAAGTATGCACAGAACTCCAGGTAGCAGCTTCTAGGATGTCCCTGGTAGGGATGCTCTGAGAAAGGCTGTAGAGGGTAGATGCAGCCCTGGTGGAGTGAGGTCTGATCCCCTGGGGGGATAGGTTTTCCATGGTGCTTATAGCAGAAATGAATGCAATGGCTTATCCATTTAGAAATGGTTTGCTTTGAAATAGCCTTCCCCTCTGCACCTGCAGCAAATGATACCAGCAGTTGTTCAGATTTCCTTTGAGGTTTAGTCCTGTCCAAGTAGAATCAAAGTTGTCTGTGCACATCCAAGGAATGCAGTATCCATCCCCCTTTATTCTGTGGATTGGGAAAGAAGGTTGGCAAATGAATGGACTGATTAAGAGCCACACTGGATATCACCTTGGGCATGAAGGATGGATTGGTTCTGTCTGCATGAAAGATGATGAAAGGTTCCACTGCCATAAGGGCCTGTAATTCAGATACCCTTCTAGCGGAAGTGATTGCTAAAAGGAAATCTGTTTTCCAAGAAAGAAATTTTAAGTCTGCAGTAGCAGCTGGCTCAAAAGGAGGTAGAGTGCGTTTCTCCAAGACACAGTTAAGGTCCCAGGCTGGGGTTGGAGCTCTCCAGGGCGATCTCAAATTTTTGGCCCCTCTGAGGAACTGGTTGAACAGTGGATGAGAGAAGAGGAGAGGTTCTGTGTTATAATGAGCTGAAATGGCTGAGGCGTGGATTTTAATGGAGGAAAAAGACAGGCCCTTGTGAAGCATCTCAGTTAAGTATTATAAAATCTGAGGTAAATTGGGCGCTGCTGTGCTCATCCCTTGAGACTGGTTCCAGGCATGGAATCTTTTCCATTTTTCAGCATAAGATTTTCTAGTACTAGGCTTTCTTGCATCTAAGATGATATCCATCACAGGTTTGCTGAGGGATGGTAAAGGAGAGATAAAGTAATTAGTCAGGCTGCAAGGTTCAGTGTTGGAAGCTGAGGGTGCAGAATCTGGTTCTCCTTTTGATACAGCAGGGAAGGAGTCTGAGGCAAGTGCCATGGAGATAACCGTGACACACTGTGCAGGAGGGGGTACCAGTGTTGGCGCAGCCAGTCTGGAGCAATCAAAGTCATCCTTGGTTTGTCCTGTTTGATTTTTAGTAGTACTTTGGAGAGCAGAGGCAGAGGGGGGAAGGCATAGACTTATAGGTTTTTCCAGCTGAAGGACAAAGCATCCACTTTCCAGGCTTGTTTGTGGGGAGTCCTTGTGCCAAATTTGTCCAACTGGTAGTTCTAGGGAGAGGCTAACAGGTCTATATCTGGGCTCCCCCATTTGCTTGTCAACCTGTTGAAAATCCTTGGTTCCAGTTTCCACTCGTGTGGGTCCATGAGGTTTCCGCTTAGTCCGTCTGCCAGTGTATTTAATTTTCCTGGCAGGAATTGAGCTTGTAGGTGCACTTGGTAGCTCAAGGCTGTGTTCCACAATGCCATGGCTAGTCTGCAGAGGGGGTAAGAATGTGTACTCCCCTGCTTGTTTATGTACTACATAACAGTGGTGTTGTCAGTCTTTACCATTAGTTGTCCTGGAAGAATGTGGTCCTTGAAGGCTGTCAGAGCATTCTGTACAGCTAACATTTCTTTTTGATTGATATGCAGGTGCATTTGACTTGGGTTCCAATTGCCCTGAATGCACTTCCCTGCCAGTTGAGCCCCCCATGCATAGTCTGATGCATCTGTTGTTAGGGTTTGGGCGGCAGGGGGTGGTGTGAAAGGTAGTCCCTTGTTTTGGTGGTAGGCCTCTGCCCACCAAAGGAACTCTAGGCGTAGGCAAGATATGATAGGAATCATTGTTTCTAGGTCTTGAGAATGTTGACACCATAGGCTTTTTAGATACCACTGTAGTTTCCTCATATGCAGTCTTGCATATGGAATTAGAAGAATGCAGGAGGCCATGAACCCCAAGGCTTGCAGTATTTGTCTTGCAGATAGCAGGGTTTTTGTGGCCACTTGTTTAAAGTAGGTTGTCAAATGAATCTGCTTTTCTGGCGTGAGGTAAGCCATCTGGGAAGTTGTATTCAAGCTTGCTTCCAGGAATATAATTTGTCAACAGGGTACCAGGTGTGATTTCTTTTCGTTTATGGTGTACCCCAGACAAGTTAGAACCCTTTTTACAAAGGCCAGATGATTCAAAAGCATGTCCTGGCTTTCTGCCTGAATTACACAATCGTCCAGGTATGGGTATATTTGAATATTTCTTTGCCTGAAAAATGCAATAACTGGAGCTAGGCACTTTGTGAATACCCTGGGCGCAGTAGATAAGCAAAGGGCAGTGCAGAGAACTGATAGTGCGTGTAGCCTGCTTTGAAGCGTAGGTATCTTCTGCAAGATTCCCTGATTGGGATGTGCAGGTATGCTTCTTTTAAATCTAGTGTTGCCAACCAGGCATGTTTGCCTAGCTTAGGAAGTAATTGGTGAAGAGTCAGCATCTTGAATTTTGGAATCTCCAAAAAGGTGTTTAGAGTAGACAGGTCCAGGATAGGAAGCCATGAATTGTCTTTTCTGGGTACCAGGAAAAGTCTAGAGTAGAAACCTTGTCCCTTTTGCTCTTCTGGTACCAGTTGAATAGCCCCCATGCTTAAGTGAGAAAGAACTTGTTTTAGGGCCTCTGCCCACTGATTTGGGGGTAGGTCCGGCCACGCACTTGGTTTTGGCAACGTGTGGAAGTGAAATCTGTATCCCTGGGACACTATGTTTAAACCCATTTGTCCTGGGTAATGAGTTCCCAATTCTTTGCATGAATAGCAATCGTTCCCCCAAAGGGGCAGTCAGTTGACAAGTGCTTGGAAATTTTAAAAGGAAGTCACTGAGATAGTTTACCATAGGGGGGAGTCTTATTATTCCCAGACTTGGAAGTGGAGGCCCCCCCCCACTGCTTAGTTTTGTGAGTCCCCTGGGACTGAAACCTGGGTTTTTTGCTGCGTCTGGGTTTGGCTTGAGAAGACCTGGAAGGGGCTGGAAAGGACCAATTCTTAGAGGGGCAGTGCCTACTAAATCTAGGAGGCTGAACTTGTAAAAAATCTTTAACAGTTTGCATAGATTTAGATTTATCTTCCATCTTTTTAAGAACTTCCTCAGCCTTGTTGCCAAACAGGCGATCCCGATTTAAAGGAGCATCCAACAATTTAGCTTTAACATGATCAGGCAAAGATTGCTCCTTAAGCCAAGCATGCCTTCTGAGCACAGACCCAGTAACAGCAGCCCTGCAAGAGGCCTCTAATGAATCAAAACCACATTGCAAAGTATGTTTTCCAACTTGTTTGGCAGAATGCATTAAATCCTGTAATTCTTTATTTTCCACACCGTCAGGAATCAACATAATTTTCTGTTTAAGCAGTCCAATAACATGTTGCTGATATTTTAACATATGAAACTGGCAGTTTAAAGCCATATTGGCCAAGGCTGCAGAAGTGTAAACCTTCTTACCCCATCTATCCAGCGTCCTGGAATCTCTATCAGAAGGGGTAGGATTCTTAGCAGTAGAAGCCTTAATGTCCTTGGGCCCCTGTGAAATAGTCTCTGGATCTGCAATAGGATTTTTGAAAAGGAACTTGTAGGACTCAGGGACCCTGTAGTATCCGTCAGGTTTTCTGGGAACAGGAGGCAGGGAGTCAGGGGCCAAACTAGATTCCGAGAAAGCATCATCAACTATGTCTAGTACAGGAGGAATAGCTAAAGGCCTATGTTGAGGTAGGAGAAGGAAATCCCTAACCCTCTTTTTTAAATCAGAAAAATCCTGGCTTTCCCAGTGGAAATGCTCCCTTAGAGTATATAACGTTTCTAACTCCAAAAGACAGAAACAAACTGTTGAAAACACAAAGGCGAGGTAGTGAAGAGCAGTCCAAAATCCAAAGGAAACAACACAGTTTTATTAGCGCTTGCGGAGTGCACGATGTCACTCCATCAGACAATGTTAAACTAAAATAAACTCACTATTTATACAGGTGATTAAATTACCAATTATTAGATTAAAGTGCTGCTCAGAACAGCATTTTACCCAACGTTAACCCCCCCCCCAAAACCAGCAAAAAATAATAAATTCTTATAACATCCTACAAAGACATAATATAAAATATGAATAAACATAAACAGGCTAAAATAAGCATTCAAAACCTATTTGATAGTAAAATAAATACAATGAAATATATGCGTTTAGTTCGACATCATTCTAGTAGAAATACTAACATTGTAAGCAATATATAAAAGAATGCACACATAGGCAATATACTTTCCAACAAGAAATAAATATGTAAATTGGGACTTAACCCAATGATAAATCATCTTTTCATTGTTAGATACTTTAAAATACACCTAATAGAACAGCTAATAGAAACAGATTCATTTAAGCCAGGGACATTTCACTGTATTTATTTATTTATCCAAGGTAGAGACATCCGCAGGTTCCATAGTTGAAGCATCTCAAGGCATACCGTACTCCGAATGGGTCTCAGTAGAGGCCAGCAAATCAGAAGTAGTGGGTATCGGGGGCTGTGAAAGCGCCTCACTGAGTACCGGTGAACTGGCGACTGGCTTAGGAGAAGCATTGTCGGCAGTTTTGGACCTCGGCAGCCTGTCTCTGTCTTTATCTTTGCGTTTTTTCAGAATCCCAGTACTCAGATGGCTAACCGATGACATTTCTGGATAATTAAACAGAGAACCGAAATATTTAGAGGCAAAAATATACAGACGACGTATAGTGCACTGATTAAATAAAGCACAAAACCGACAGCAAGTTACGTCGTGGTCAGGGCCTAGGCAAGGAATATAGTATGAATGAAAATCTTTATGAGGTATTTGCTTTCCACAAGTAATGCAATTATTAACTTTTACTGACATTGGTAAGGAGCAAGAAAAAGTTTTCCCAACGGGGTACTTGGCTTTAGTTGAAGACTTCGGTTCTGAAACTCGAAAACGGAAATTTCAGGAGTCGGCCGACCGGCACTTGCGAACTGCTTCTGCTTCGGGCACTGCATGGCAAGAAAGACTGATGTAATGGCGTTGGCTGCATGTTTTATACCCCTGACGACCTGACTTCATAGAAGAAGGGACAGCAACCGACGCAGGACCCAAGACTTTGTTAATCAAGCCGACTGAGGGCAACCTGCAAGCAGATAACCCAAATGTAATGACTGCAACAGTGAAACACGAAGAATATCTTTGCAGAGTCTTTCACTAGGACGAGATAAAATCAAGTCCTCCTTTAATACTAATTAGTGGTCAGTTTGTTTGAACTGAGCATCCAGTTACTGGTCTTTCACCCTGGTCTGCAGAACAGAAGGAAAGACTATTGTATATGACAGAGCCTGTGCCAAGACCAACCTTAAACAAATGGTTGCCTAACTGCATTAGTTTTAGCCATAACCATCATGATAAAGCACTACAAGTCCAAGGTAGAGTGCATTCTGCTAGAACTGCAGCAACCTCAGCTGCTTTCCTCAAGAATGTTGTAGCTCAGAGCAATTGTGAGGCAAAAACCTAATTTCCATACAGACATTTCTGCACACATTACAAATAAGCTATAATCCAAAAGCAAAGTGGGATTAGAAATCAACTACAGTCCAGAAGTAGAGTAGATTTTAGCACTACATTTCCACAAGGTATGTAGAATTTCCCTTGTCTGAGATTAGGCCACACTATGAATCGCAGATTGCTCCAGTACTCTTTAAGATGATTAACTACTGTACTAGTAGTAAATTAGTGCAATTTCTTGAGAATATTTGCTCTAGTAAGTAAATATTTGAATAGCGAGATTGCTGTTGTAGTATGGGCTTATACCTATCATCCTCCTTTCTGTCAGGTTTGTTTTTTGCTTCACACCTAGCTCTTATAAAGACAGGATAGGTGTGCTCTCTGAATTCATGGCACATGGAGTGACCTGGCAGGCCTCACTGTGAAAACCATGACCCGTATGTTTCATCCCAGAACTTGTAGACACACTTGTTGATGGCATCTTAATTCAAAAAGAACAGGTGATGACAGTGGCTGTTTTTCCCTGTACTGGAGTATTGCACTGATGTCCTCAATATAAGAAACCTGCCATACTTTGGGGATGTCCAGTAGCTGAGGAAGCCTGGCTGGAAGGACACCCATTTCCCATGTATAAAGACTTGCACTGCAACTGTGACCTTGTCACTGAAACCCCAAGTGTTACAGTAATTATGCTCTCACAGCTGTGCATCTGTAAGATGTTATTTCTAGTGGTCATTACAGTGGTTCACCAATTACAAGGTGGGGGTGGTATCAGAGGTTGCACATTGTTCTTCAATGGTATTATTTTTAATTTAGTTACTGCCTTTTATTTGTCAGGGTAGTCTGACTGGGTCTAGAAAGTAATCTCTTTTCAATGGAGGCTTGGGGAGAAAAGCTTCATATAACTAATACTGATCACAGACACAGATAAAACAGAACTGGAATAAATACAGAAACATAGTACAATGACAATATGCAGTAATTTTGGGTATGCTAGTTAATATGCAAGTTTGTATGTAAGCTAAACAGTGGAATGTCTTCAAGAATGAGAC
Organism: Protopterus annectens; assembly: GCF_019279795.1. Lineage (NCBI taxonomy): Eukaryota > Metazoa > Chordata > Ceratodontiformes > Protopteridae > Protopterus > Protopterus annectens. The sequence continues at coordinate 553,580,987 of NC_056727.1, forward strand.
ATATTACATATTGTGTTACAATACAATTTTACAGCAGTATTACGTGTTTAGGAGAAAAGATGCATTTATTTACAGTGCATAATCACGGAAGGAGATCAGAACTGGGAAGAAGACGGAGTTACAGTAGGAGCAAGATTATTAGTTATTATAATTGAGTGGTTAATCAAGATTTAGGGGAGGAATCTTCACATATGGCAGAGTATTGCATGAAGTGGCCCACAGTCAAAGTATAGTGGGAGTATTTGGCTTAAGCTGGAAAAGGAGAAGGGAAGAATGGTGCAGTGCAGGTCCTGCAGTGAGGCAGATGGGAGAGTAGCATATTTTCACATGGAGCATAATAGTGATTCAATGTTACACAGTGTGGTAAGGAGATACTGTAGTATGTTACCAGCAAGACTACAGGGAAAAATGGAAGGAGGGTGTTCATATTTGTGACGAGTTGGTTAGAGTACATTAACTAACATAGTGTGGAACATGAACAGAGCCAAGAATCCAGGTTGATACTGTTTTAGTTGGTGTTTGAAGATACTGGTAAGTTGTTTCACAATCTACAGACAGGATGAGTACAAGCAATCACCAGTAAAGTTATAAGAGTTTTTTGTGTGCGTGTTTAATGGGCTGCTACAAGCTCTTTTGGAAAGTAAGCAATGGAAGCTGCTAAACTAAAGTTGATTTTCCTGATGGCTTGGTTGGAAGCTACTCGGGTAAAAATGGAACAAAAGCTGTCTTGAGAGGGGGGCCAAGTTATGAAACATATTATAGCTGCACTGATAAATTTACAGGTGCCTTATATCTCAGAATAAATATCAGTTCAGCTTTGTAAAAGGCAGATCTTGCCTGCTGACCCAGCCTGAGTTTTTCAAAAGGGTTATGGATACAATGGAGAAAGGGCACACAATCCATACTGCTTACCTAGGCCTTGCCAAGACCTTTAATAACCCCAGCACATGAGATAGTTTTAAACTGTCCCAACACAATATTAACTCATACATAGTTTGCAGGATTGGTAACTGCTGGTCAGATAAAAACCCTTCAATTAAAGGATCACCACAGGCAAAGAAATAATTTGTAGTAAGAAGGTTCATTCTCTGAAATCTGGAGCAGATTTCAATACATAAAGTGACAGAGAATGTAGCACCACCAGTCAGCCAATCAGACAATACGAGTGGTACAGACAAACCACATTAGGTATCAATTGATGAAGATTAATGATTTAATACATAAACAACAGCCATTGCTGGAGGAACAGGTACATATCATAATGAATTCTGCTTCTATAGAACCATCTTCTGCTTTACATAAAACACTCTCACTCTAGTCAAATGTAATTTAGAAGAATGGAAAGGCAACCACAAATTCACTTCTGGTTTAGCACCCATGCCCCACATGGCTCAGGACAACATGTAAATATCCCAACATATCCTGCCAGTCTCTGGGTTATTCACACACACAATATAAGGGTTAAAAAACTACCACAGTAATGCAAGGTTTAGTTTCTTAAGATAGTCACAAATCAACAGCCTAGCAAGTACTTATGAAACCATGAAGATGATGATGTAGTTGATGGCGATGACAAAATCAACACTGATATGATAAAGACGATTATGAAGATGGCAATGACAAAGATTAAAATGCAATGAAGATGAAAAAGTTTTGTAAAATATTGCCATAACAGTAGATGTCCTTCTGTTCACTGTTGCAGTATCCAAAAGAGAGGGGATCTCCCACCTAGCGTAGCCCAACTCTCAGCCAGCCTAATGATCTTGTATGTGCTGAACATCATATTTATGCTCCCCACACAGAACTTAGGGCAAAAGGGGTCACACGGACACAACTACCCAGAACTGAACTGCCCCAGAAGAGAACAGTCTCCATAGGACAAAGGAGTCTATTTACATCCAGAGGGAAACCGATGCAGAAGAAAAACGGGAAACCCTTAACAAGAAGGAAATGTACAACAAAAACAAGAATAAGCAAAAGGGGGTTGGAGGGAGGGAGCAAATACTCCAACAGTGAAGAGAAGAACATCTACTGTTATGGTAAGATTTTGCACAACTGTATTATGTCCTTCTATATCACTATTGCAATATCCAGAACAGAAGGGTGAGTAAAAAAGCTCAAGAAACAAAATGGAGGTGGAAGACTGAGGAAAGCCCTCAAAAAACATACCTAAAAAGGTTTCAGCAAATCTTGTTCTGGCCCTAGAAACCATACCCAACTTGTAATGCTTAGCAAAAGTGCGCACTGAAGACCAAGTAGCAGCTTCAAGGATGGAATTTATCTCCAATCCCTTGAAGAAGGCACCAGAAGAGGCAAACGCCCTAGTGGAATAAGTAGACCGAGATTTGCTATGAAAAGAACAACAAAAAGAAATGGCCTTAGATCTCTAGGAGGGGATGGTTTGCTTAGAAACAGCCAAACCCAATGTATTGGGATGAAAGGAAACAAAAAGCTGATCAGCCTTATGAATGGCCTTAGTTTTATCTAAATATATCTGTCTGTGCAAATACAAGGTATGCAGGATCCTCTCACTAGCACACTGAATAAAAGGAAAAAGGAAGGGAGTTGTACTAACTGATTCAAAACCAAATCACTTACTACCTTGGGCATAAAAGAAGGATTAGTGCAAAGGTACACCCTGTAAATGTTAAAAACAAAAAAGAAGGAATGACCATAAGGGCCTGGAGCTCAAACCATATGAGCAGAAGTAAGAGCCAGTAGCAAAAACGGTCTTCCAGGTACAGTGTTGCAAAGAAGCAGAATCTGCAGGCTTAAAACTAGCATAAGTCAATTTTTCCAAAACAAAATTGAGACCCCAGGGAGGAGAAACAGGTTTCCTTTGAAGCCTAATATGCAAGATGCCTTTCAGAAATTGTTTGACCTCAAAATGAGAAGTGAAAGGAGAATTTAAGGGCAGACGAGCAAAAATGTCTGACAAATGGGCCTTCACAGCATGCCAGACTGGAGCAACTCATACAAATAAGAGGACCAGAGGGGACCCCCCCCCACTGAAAAAGGGTCATGACTACAAGCATGGCACCAGACAGAAAATCTTTTCCATTTGGGCATAGATTTCCAGGTAGAGAGTTTCCTTGCCTCCTGTAAAACCCTGAGCAGGACCTCAGAAAAGAAGTGCCTGAAAGAGATCAAAACCGTATCACCCACAGTGTCAGTTGAATAGTGGACAAGTGAGGATAGATGATAGACTACTTGTCCTGTGTGAGGAGATACAACCAGTGAGGTAAACTTGTGGTGATTGCCCCTGGCCAGATGCATTAAGGGGGGAACCAGTGCTGCCTTGGCCAAAACGGAGTCACTAGCAATATCTTTGGGGAATCCAGTTGAATCTCCTGCAGGACTCTTGGAAAGAGAGGAAGAGGGGGGAGCATAACACCCCCTTCCAAGGAAAAGAAAGGGAGTTTGTCTTCCACACCAGATGGCATGGCACTCTAGAAAGTACAGTTGTGTACACCTACCATAAATGTAGATGTTCGAGTGTCTTCACTGTTGCAGTCATGACTGTTGGGTTCTCCCCTGCCGGCAGGCAGTCCTCGGTCGGCCAGAATCCCAAAGTCTGGGTCCGACGTCGGCTGTTCAACCATGCTCCCTGACGTCAGAGCGCCAGGAGGACAAAGCTGACAGCCGACGCCATTTTCTCCAGTTTTTCTTGCTCCAGATGTCAGGAGTCCCAAAATGAGAAAGGTCCCATATCCTTTGCAAATACACCTCAGAAGAATGGTGAAAAAAGGAACCACACAAAGGTAAAAATAAGAGGGGACAGGAGGGAGGGAAACCCAGACTGCAACAGCGAAGACACTCAAACATCTACATTTATGGTAGGTGTACACAACTGTACTATGTTCATCGTGTTTCACTGTTGCAGTCATGACTGTAGGGTAGAATCCCAAAGCAGAATGAAAGGGAGGTGGTCATAAAGTAGAAGGGGTGGTTACAAGGCCCTGCAAAACTGCAGAGGCAAAGCCTGCCCTAGACAGAGTAGAGAGGTAGATTGTAGTGCTTTGAAAAAGTATGCACTGAACTCCAAGTTGCAGCTTCCAAAATGTCTTTGGTAGGAAATCCCCTGAGGAAGGCAGCAGAAGTGGCTGCAGCTCTGGTGGAATGAGTCTGTATACTCCCTGGGATTTGCTTTCCATGGTGTGAATAACAAAATCTGATTCCATGAGCAATCCATTTAGAAATGGTCTGTTTTGAAATGGCTTTACCTTGGGAACTTGAAGCATAAGAAACAAACAATTGTTCTGATTTTCTGATGTCCTTGGTTCTGTTCAGGTAAAAACGTAGTTGTCTGTGTACATCCAAGGAATGTAAGATCCTTTCCCCTTTATTTTGAGGAGTGGGGAAAAAGTTGGCAAGTGGATAGTTTGATTTAAAGCCACTTTGGAAACCACCTTAGGCATGAAGGTAGGATTAGTCCTCAAAGACACCCTGTCTTGATGAAAAATAATATAAGGTTCCACAGCCATAAGAGCTTGTAACTCTGAAACTCTCCTGGCAGAGGTAAGGGCTAACAGGATGGCTGTTTTCCAAGATAAAAACTTGATGTCAGAAGAGGCAGCAGGCTCAAAAGGAGGCAAGGTGAGTTTTTCCAAAACATAGTTGAGATCCCAAGCAGGAATGGGAGGAGATCTAGGAGGTCTTAAGTTCTTAGCTCCTCTGAGAAACTGTCTCATGAGCTGGTGGGAAAAGATTGGAGGGTCTGTATTATAATGAGCAGAAATAGCAGAGGCATGTATCTTAATGGAAGAGAAAGAGAGACCCTTATGTAAGAGATCTGTCAAGTAAAGTAAAATTAAAGGAATGTTTGGAAGAAGAGGATCAGAATCCTGAGCCTGCGTCCAGGAAAAAAATCTTTTCCATTTTCCTGCATAAGATTTTCTAGTGCTAGGACGTCTGGCTTCTAAAATGACATCCATAACCTGCTTGGGTAGGAGAGAAGAAATCAAAGGCCCTGGATTAACCAGGCCGCCAGGCTGAGAGTGCTGACATGGGAGTGTAGAACCTGACCCTGATGTTGGGACAGAAGGTTCGGAGTTTGAGGCAAGACCCAAGGGGGCTCCAGACATAGGTTTTTCAGAGTGGGGTACCAAAACTGTCGAGGCCAATTTGGGGCCAACAAAATTATCATCTTGGGCTTGTCCTGTTTGATCTTTAGTAATACCCGTGGAAGAAGAGGAAGAGGCGGAAAAGCATATCCCGAGAGGTTTCACCAACTGAAAGATAGTGCATCCACTTTCCAAGCTAGTTTGTGGAAAGTCCTGGAGCAAAAATTCTGTAGTTGATGACTGAGATGGGATGCAAAAGAGGTCTATGTGAGGACGTCCCCAAACTGCTATCATCCTGAATATTTTGGTGTCCAGCATCCATTCGTGTGGATCCGAAAGGTTTCTGCTCAGACTGTCTGCCAGGAAGTTTTGCTTCCCTGGTAGAAACTGAGCTTGAAGGTCCAGATAGCAAGCTAGAGCTGTGTTCCATAGATCCATGGCTAGTCTGCAAAGGGGGTAGGAATGAGATCCCCCTTGCTTGTTTATGTACCACATAACTGTGGTGTTGTTTGTCTGTCCGTATCAGTAATTGTCCTGGTTGTAGAAGATCCCTGAAGGCCATTAGAGCTTTCTGAACAGCTAACATTTCCTTTAAATTGATATGCAGGTGCTGCTGATCCTTTGTCCAAAGGCCCTGCAGACAGCTGCCTTGAAAATGGGCTCCCCAAGCATAATCCGAGGCGTCCGTGGTTAGAATCTGAGTGGCAGGAGGCAGACAGAAGGGTTTCCCTTTGTTTGGAGTACATGCCCTGGACCACCAAAGGAATTCCTTTTGAAGACAAGGCAGGATGGATATCAGTATGTCTAAACTGTGGCAATGCTGAGACCATACACTTTTTAGGTACCACTGTATTTTCCTCATGTGTAGTCTTGCATATGGTACGAGAAGGATGCAGGAGGCCATGTAACCCAAAGCCTGCAGGAATCTCCTTGCAGATAGCCAAGTTAAAGTTGCCAAGGTTTTGAAAGTTGAAGCCAGCTGTAATTGCTTTTCGGATGTCAGAAATGCCATCTGGGTTGTGGTGTTTAGAAGAGCACCCAGAAAAGTTATCTGTTGTGAGGGTGTCAAATTTGACTTTTTTATGTCTACAGAGAATCCCAGGAACTTGAGAAGGTTCTGTACAAATTCTAGATGCTGGAGTAAGACATCCTTACTGTCTGCCTGAATTAGACAATCGTCCAGATAAGGGTAAATTTGAATTCCCTTGAGTCTGCAGTAAGATACTACTGGAGCCAGGCATTTGGTGAAGACCCTGGACACAGTAGACAATCCAAAGGGCAGCGCAGAGAATTGAAAGTGCCTCGATCCGGCCTTGAACCTGAGGTATTTTCTGCGTTCCTGCCTGATGGGAATGTGTAAATATGCCTCCTTTAAATCCAAAGTTACCATCCATGCATTTCTGGACAGCATTGGAAGTAGCTGCTGTAGAGTAAGCATCTTGAATTTTGGAATCTCTAGAAAGGTGGTCAAGACGGACAGATCCAGAATGGGTCTCCATGAGTTTTGCTTCCTGGGGACTAGGAAGAGTCTTGAGTAAAAACCTTGTCCCATCTCTGAAAGTGGAATTAGTTCTATGGCTTTCATAGCCAAAAGAGCTTCCACCTGGTTTAAGGCCTCTGTCCATTGATGTTTTAGAAGGTCTGACCATCCGCTTGGCCTTGGCAGGGTATGAAAATGGAATTTGTAACCTCTTGAAACCACATCCAGAACCCACTTGTCTTGGGTTATACGAGTCCAATTTTGATAAAAAAGAGAGAGTTTTCCTCTGAGAGGGGCTTCCAGGCAAGAAGTTCCTGCAGCCCAACAGAGGGAGTTATTGAGTCTGTTTCCTATGAGTTTGTGACCTGTCCTCTCCTCCCCTAGGGGTGGAAGCAGTCCACTGTCTTGGTCTGTAAGAAGCTTGTGTTTGAGGCCTTCCTCGGGAGCGTCTATATCTACCCCTCTGAGGCCTGTCTGAATTGGGAAAGGACCAATTTTTAGAAGGCCAATTCCTGCTAAATCTGGGTGGCTGTACTTGTAAGAAATCTTTAACTGTTTGCATGGATTTCGCCTGGTCTTCCATCTTTTTAATCACCTCTTCAGCTTTTGATCCAAGCAAAACATTATGCTGAACAGGAGCATCCAATAATTTAGCTTTTGCTTGTTCTGGCAAATTTTGTTCCTTTAGTCATGCATGCCTTCTAATAACTGTGCCGGAGGCAGCAGCCCTACAAGAAGCCTCCAAAGCATCAAATCCACAGTGTAAACCATGCTTCCCAACTTGTTCAGTGGCATGCAATAAGTCATGTAATTCCTTATCATCTGCACAGGCAGAAATGGAAGTAAGCTTTTGTTTTAAAACAGACAAGAGAAATTGCTGGTATTTCAGCATATGAAACTGACAGTTTAAAGCCCTAATGGATAAAGTAGCAGAAGTGTACACTTTTTTGCCCCATCTTTCTAAAGATCTAGAATCCTTTTCAGTGGGAATGGGGTTTTTTGCAGAAGCAGCTTTAACTCCCTTAGGACCCCGAGAAATGGTTTCAGGGTCAGCAGTAGGTTTCTTGTATAAAAACTGGTGGGAATCAGGAACCCTGTAATATCTTATCAGGCTTAACAGGAGCAGGAGGAAAAGAGTCAGGGGTTAAGTTAGCCTCTGAAAAAGCATCATCCACAATATCCAAAACAGGAGGAATAGCCAGGGGTCTATGTTAGGGGAGAAGAAGAAAATCCCTTAGTATTTTCTTAGATTTTGAATACTCCTGTCCTTCCCAGTGGAAATGTTCCCTCATTTCATGCAAAGTTTCTCCAAAAGAGAAATCCTCAGGGGGAGAAGCTGAAGGAATGGATTCCTCAGCATCAGAATCCTCATAAGGAGGGAAAGAATATTCCTGGTCAGAAGAAGAAACTGAAGAAACAGAAGCATGATCAGAGGAATCATAATAAACTTCCTGCCTTGGCCTTTTATCTGGAGGGGGATGTGAACCCCTAATCATAGTAAGTAAATCCTCTGCCATCTTGAGTAACTGTTTCTTTGACTTAGGAGCCGGTTCAGAAGAGGTCTGTGTTGCAGTCTTTGATTTAGAAGGAGTCTTTGCCTTTATTAGAAGCTGAGTAGGCCTGAAAAACCCTTCGGAAGCCGGTACCTGCACAGCGGCTCCGGACCCATCCGATGGAGCATTGTCCGAAGGTCCTGCAATAGAAATATTCAAAGGCCTAGTTGGCTCCTTGTGAGAGTCCGTTTCGGCCATCGGTTCTGAAATGGCCGACGACAGGGGCTGCAAAAGCACCTCACTGACGACGGCCGAACCTGAAGCTGGCTCCGCTTGAGCGATATCGTCAGATTTGGACCTCGGAGGCCTGTCTTTATCCTTGCGACGTTTGTGAACTCCGGTAGCCGGAACCGTATCCGACGACATTTTGTAGTTAAAACGCCTACCGAAGTAATGAAAAGCAAAATCGTACCTTCGTTTAATTGTACGTTGATTGAATCTAGCACAAAACCGACAACTAGCTACTTTGTGGTCAGGGCCTAAGCAAGGAATACAGTAAGAATGAAAATCCTTATGAGGTATTTGCTTCCCACAAGAAATACAATAATTAACTTTTTCTGACATCGGACTGGAGCAAGAAAAAGTTTCCCCAACGGGGTACTTAGCTTTGAGTGGAAAAGAAAGTCTTCGGATTGAAGTTTTTCAGAAAAAATCGTCAGGAGTCAGCCGACCGACACTTGCGAACTGCTATCACTGCATGGCAAGAAAGACTGGAGAAAATGGCGTCGGCTGTCAGCTTTGTACTCCTGTCGCTCTGACGTCAGGGAGCATGGTTGAACAGCCGACGCCGGACCCAGACTTTGGGATTCTGGCCGACCGAGGACTGCCTGCCAGCAGGGGAGAACCCAACAGTCATGACTGCAACAGTAAAACACGATGAACATCAGAAGAGAGGAAGCTGCCTGTTCAGAGGGAAGGCAAAAAGATCTACCTGAGGTATACCCCACCAATGGACAATGTCCAGAAACACATCTCTGTGAAGCATCCATTCGTAAGCCTGTGTTTTGGACCTGTTCAGAGAGTTTGCCAATAGATTGTGCTCTGAAGGAATGTATTCTGCCTGAAGAGTTAATTTACAATGGACAGCCACCTCCCAAGCCTGAAGCACAATCCTGCAGAGGAGGTAAGATTTTGTGCCTCTGCCTTTTTGACATATCACATAACTGTAGAGTTGCCTGTGTACACCTTCAAGGGGTCTGGAGAGAACATGGGGTAAAAAGCTTGAAGGGCCAGAATCATAGCTCTCATCTATATGACGTTGATATGGTCTGATTGCTGATGGGAAGGTCAGAGACCCTGAACTTTCAGGCGACCAAAAGAAGCCCCCCACCCCATGTCTGAGGCATTGGTGAACAGTTCTTGAGAAGAGATTGGAGGCTGAAAGGGCTGGCCTTGGTTGAGAGCAAACTGTTGAACCCACCACTCAAATTCCTTCTTTAGACAGAAGGAGGGATACAATGAAATCCAGAGGGTGACAATGCTGCAGCCAAACTGACTTGAGGTACCATTAAAGCTTCCACATATGCAGTCTGGCAAGAGGAAGCACTGGAATAGATGAGGCGATGAACCCCAGGCCCAGAAGAAACTCCCTGGCTGGCATGGCAGTTAGAGGAAGAGACAAAACTTTTGGATGTAGAATAGAGGCCAAGATTGACACATTCTGAATTCTGCACCCCAGATACACATGAGCTTGAGACGGAGTCAGGATGGACTTTTGGAAGTCGAAAGTAAACCCCAGACTTTGAAGACAAGAAATGAACTTCAGATCCTTTAACAGACGACTGGGAGAAGGAGCCTGAATCAACAGGTCACCTAAATAAGGATAAATCTGAATGACTGAGCCTGCAGAAAGCAATCACAGGAGCGAGGCATTTTGTGAATACCCTTGGGGCAGTAGAGAGGCCAAAGAGCAAAGCAGAGAATTAAAAATGAAACGAAGACAGAGAAACGTAAAAACTTCCTGAAAAGATAGTGAATATGAATATGAAGGTAAGCATCTTTCAGATCAAAGTACACCAGACTGGGGTAACAAAAGAGGAAACGGGATTTGAAGAGTAAGCATATGAAGAAAAGGTATCTCGAGAAAGCTGTTGAGCCAGGAGAGATCCAAAATAGGTCTACAAGTGCCCTTTTGTGGAACCAGGAACATCCTGGAATAAAAACCCTTCTCACTTGGGAAGGGGGACAAGCTGAATGGTTCCTTGGTTACCAGGGACCCTAGAACCTTCAGGAAATGAGGAAGTTGCTATAGAAGAGGTTAAGGAATTCCTGAAAATGGAGGGAGAGACTTCCATACTATGAAGTAACTCTGAATGATCATAAAAAGAACCAGAGTCTGAAGTGATAAGATGCCAGATTGGAAGAGAAAGTGAAAGTCGAAGGGACAAAAAAATGGTTTAAAAGAGGGGGTGAACTGTCAAAGAGAAACAGGCTTATCAGATAAAGGAGACCTCTGGGCCACAGAAATCTGAGAAATTTTAGCAGAGGTGGCCTGCCTCCCACTCTAACTGTCCTTGGAGGCCTGGCTGGGTTGTCTGCAAACAAAAGCAAATCTAGAGGGGTAGTTCCTCTGGAACATTGGGAAAGGCGAGAGAAAAATATGCTTAAGGTTTTGCCTTTCTCTTGAAGAGACTTAAGCATGTCAGCAGCATCAGTCTAAAAAAGATGTTTATTATTCAAAGGAGCATCCAACAACTTGGCCTTAATGTCCTCAGGCAGAAACTGAAGACTAAGTGAACACCACCACGTCATGACAGATCCAAAAGCGCAGCCCTAGAAGAGGTATCAGCAGCATCATAGCTGCACTTAACAGAGCAGCGAGCCACTTGAGAAGTAGAACATAAAAAAGATAAGAGAGAATTTGCCTTCAGAATCAGGAAGGTCAGAAATAACTTGACAAGCCTGAGTAATCAAGGTCAGAGCATACCTGGTCATGTGAGTCTGGTAATTACCAACCCTAAAGGCCAAAGTAGAAGCAGTGTAAACTTTCTCATTAATCCTCTCCATTGCCGTACTATCCTTATCAGAAGCCAAAAGTTTGGAAGAGGGCAAAACCTTAGAAGGTTTGTTAGAAGAGATTGACACCACAGCAGGATCAGCAAAAAGACATATAAACTGGCAATCTACAGGAACCTTATAGAAATTATCAGATTTCTCAGGATCAGGAGGTTGAGAATCAGGAGATATGGAAGCAGCAATCAAAGTATCTAACAAGGCAGCCAACAAAGGAGGAACTGCCGATAGTTTAGGAGTATCCGCCTGAAACAACTCGTAATATCTTTTCTGAATATCAGACACTTGAAAAGAATTCTGCTTAAAGCATTCCATCATTCTAGCAATTGTGTCCTCAAAGGACAATTCCTCAAAAGGAGGCTCAGTGCTAACAAACTCCTCATCAGAACTATAAGCCAAAGGTGAAGGCATCTGTGAAGAGAACAAGGACCCCTCAAAAAATTCTGAATCCTCATCTGAGGAATCTGGTTCCCTAAGGCATTTACAAAAGGTAGCGATCCAAGCAGGAGCAATCACTGAAACCCCTTGAGGAAGCTTTAGGGTCATCAAGGCAGAAAACAAGCCCCGAGTAAACTTCTGCCACTTCTTTTGATGATCCTTAGGAGGGAGTGAAACATGCTTCAGTTTTGCCTTTTCTTGGAAGGGACATTAGCCCTAACAAATACTGCAGGTTCTGACCCTTGGCGAGATTCGATAAGAGAACCCAGTACCTCCTCCCTGACCCAAAATATATGGAAACCCTCTAGGACCCTCAGAGAACATCAATTGTGGTTCTCCCTCAATGTCCAGAGCAGATGCTGGCAAAACCTCACAGGAGATGCAGAAGGATGGAGCCATGCTGTCCTCCAACGGGGTTGCGGCAGAGAAATCAGAAATAAATGCTGAATGACCCACAGGGTTATTACCCAGTTACAGAGAGATGTCCGGTAGAGGATGGTCAGCTAAAGTCTCTGGCCGAGGCTTCTTGGCCTTCTTCTTACCTAGCGGGAGTATCTCGGTGTTAAAGGATTCTGCCATGGTACCCTGGGCTAACTGTTTAGGCCGTTGGTTTTCGAGATAAAATGGCCAGGGAAGACAAACAGCTCCTGAGTGTCTTGGGCACAAATGCCTTACAGATACTACAAAGGTATGGTCGTGGGAAGCAGTCAAACAAAAAAAAGGCACTGTTTCTGACAATCCTTATGGGGAATCTGCCTTCCACACTGACATTTTCTCTTCTTGGATGACATGAACTCTAGGTAGCAAAATAAAATACAACACCAATAAATAAAAACAAACCCAATGGGGCATTTATCTGATGCTAAGTACTCAGTACAGCAACAAGGCGTTCAGACCAACTAGCAAAAGTAGTGTTTGAACTGGTGGCAAAGTTCTGGGTAGCTGCATTCATATAGGTAGGTACTAGGCTATCTGCTCGAAGGCATTTATAAGCCTAGCCAGAATGTGTTGGCTTTCGCCACCCCCTTAAGATTAGTTCCCTGTGCCTCTGTCCAGCAGAGCCACTGAAGTGATCCCCGGGATAAACTTTCTGTTTCCCATCCACTTGTCAAGGTTTCTCTTGAAGAGTGCTAGCAAGGAGCTCTGCCTAATGTAGCTTAGAATCTTGTTCCAAAGCATGGGAAAGTCTCTGGGACAAGAATCTATCCCTCCAGCATGTCCTATTTATTGTTGTGGTGAGGTTTAGATCCCTAGAGCGTGTGGCTCGAGGGGATAAGGTTTTCTTTAGGTGGAGCATGTCCATCGATTCTGGGTTGGACATGGCCTTGTATGTCAGGCAGAGATCACCTCTGAGCAGGCGGTATGCAACTGAGTACAGCTTGAGTTTCTTCAGTCAAGCTGCATAGGGCATCTGTTTGAGGCCAGTAATCCTCTTGGTGAGGTACTTCTGTGGTCTTTCCAGCTGTTGCAGGTGTCTTTGTAAGGTACATCCCAAATGGGGCACTGTACTCTATGATGGGTCTGATGAGTGATGAGTAGAGGGACACAATGACCTCTTTTGATCTGGATGCAAACCTTTTTGTGATTAGGTGGGCCACGGAGAAGGATTTTCTAACCACTTTGGCAATGTGATTATCAAAGGAAAGATTACTATCTACTTGGGTCCCCAGATCCCTTATTACGTTTTCCGTATTTAGGGGACTACCACCTATGTGGTAGTTTGTAGGTACTTTGTTATTTCCAAAGGGAATAACTATGCACTTTTTGGCATTTAGCTTGAGGCTATGACTTTGACACCAGGTATCCATCTCAGTGAGACCCTTTTGAAGGATGTCTGTGTCAGCCAGTGAGTCAATTATAGCCCCTAGTTTGCAGTCGTCTGTGAACTTGGTCAGCCATAGTCCTCCTGTGTTTGTCTGTACCTCTGAAAAGTACATGCCGAACAGGAGGGGTCCTACGACTGAGCCCTGGGGAATGCCACTTGTAACCGGTTTAGAGTCAGACCTAGCTCCCGCAACTCTCACCACGTGGGTTCTGTCCGTGAGCCAATTGGCAACCCATCTTGTGACATAGGGGTTTATGTTCAGGCTGGTGAGCTTGTCTAGAACACCAGAATGGGGAATGGTGTCGAAGGCCTTCGCGAGGTCTAGGTAGGCTGTGTGTACCACCTTTCCCTCGTCTATAGCCTTGGTAACTGTCTCAAAGATGTCCACCAGGTTTAGGAGGTATGATCTGCCCTTAAAGCCGAACTGGGTAGGGTCCTCTGTTTGGAGGTTCCCAATGTCTCTGTTAATGAGTTCCATGATGATGCACTCCATAGCCTTGCAGACCAAGCTAGTCAGGCTTATAGGGCGATAGTTCCCGGGGTCTGTTGTGGCTCCACCTTTGTGGTGCGGAATAACCATTGCTGTGCACCACTCTATGGGTACGTAGCCTCTGGAGAGGCTGAGTTTGAACAGTGTGTTTAAGTGAGGGGTTAGTTCGTCTTTGAGCTCGTGTAGGACGCAGCCTGGGACACAGTCTGGACCCATTAATGCTGTGTTTTTGGCTTTGGAGAGGGCTGTTTTAACCCGAGTGTCTGATTTCAGGGGCTCTACATTCTTCTGGTATGGTTATGTGCCCTTTTGGGGGTGAGAGGGGGGTGAAGTTTGCACTGAACTGATCTGTCAGGATGTTGGCAATATCTGTTGGTTCAGCGTATTTTGTGCCATTCTGCATGAACTCCGAGCAGATCTGAGCATTGCCACTTAGATTCTTGACATAGCTAAAGAATGCCTTGTGGTTATCTTTGGAGTCCTTGGCAAGTTTTCTTTCAAAGCTCGCCTCGGACGATTTTATAAGGGATCGTAGTTTCTTGCTGATATTGATCAGGGATGTCTTCCCTTCTTGGGATTTTATTCTTTTCTGTACTAGTTTCCTCCTTCTATTGTATATCTTGTTTATGGCAGGGGTCCACCAGACTGGTTTCCTTTTCTTGGAGGAGTGAGTTTTGGTTTTGCTTGGGATAGCACGATCCATGCATTCTTGTAGGTGCCTGTAGAATGCATTAGTAAAGGACTTTGCAGCTTGGACAGCATTATCCTTTAGCATGGGGGCTTTGAAACTTTCCACCTCCGTCTTAAGTAACGTGAAGTTTGCTTTTGAAATGTTTTTCATGGAGGTTTCCTTGTCCGGGGGTGGGGGCAGAATGTGGATATCCAAAGTGATTTGTTTATGTTCAGATCTAACCAGTGAAGGGTTGACCTCTGGTGTGGAACACCGATCGTCCATGTTGGTGATGACCAAGTCCAATATGTTGTCACCTCTGGTGGGAGTGTTGACCAGTTGTTCCAGGGCGTTTGAGTTTATAAATTCTAGGAAATGTTGGGTAAGGGAGTTAGTACTTGAGTAGTTCTCCCAGTTAATGTTTGGGTAGTTGAAATCACCCAATATTAGGGTGTTTGGTAGGACCTTTATGTCACCCAGTGTTTCCAGAAATGCGGAATGGGGGTCCTAGGACATGGTGGGTGATCTCTGTAGCAAGCTACAGTTTGAATTGCAGTTTTGCCCGTTGTTAGTTGCACGTGGATAATCTCTTAAGCATCATGCTGTGCCACTAACCTGGAGGTGTGGGTATCCTTAATGAATATGGATACTCCCCCGCCTTTTGTATTTCGGTCCGGGTTCTGTGGCCGAAATGTATGGTATGAGTTGTAGCCTGGTAGTACTGGGGTGCTCTCTGGAGCCTTAAACCAGGTTTCTGTTACTGCATATATATCTTTTTTCTCCATAATGAGGAGTGCCTCGAATGTGTGCATTTTGAGGTTTAGACTTCTGGCAATGAGTAGTATTACCCTCAGATTTTTGTTACTTGTGCTATTTACGGCGGTGGGTTTGTCTTTTGAGCCTTGCCTAAAAAAGGCACTATGGGGGTGGCAAGAGCCTTGGCCAGTATTCGAAAGCCTAAGGGTGACAGGTGCAAGCCATCTCTAGTGAAGCAGCGTGGCTTGTCGAGCATGTCATCCCAGGCAGACAAATACTGGATCCCCTTTGAATGACACAAAAAACTTAGCCAATTGTTGGAATTGATATTTTTTTCTTGATACCATGGTATCATTCTTGGTGACGGCAGGATGCTAGTCAGGGTCTTACCGGCCTGGGCTATGTGATCAGAGAGCTCTTCCATGTCTCTTTTCATGTAGTCCAGGGAGGTACGGCTCAGGTCATTCACACCAACATGGACAATGACAGAGTCGTATTTGTACTTGTTCTGGAGTGACCTGGGTGCTTGTGTTATGTGAGGGATCCTGGCACCCGACAGGCAGCTAACAGTAACCTTCTCCTTATTCAGTCTAGTGAGTGGGATGTCAGTGTGCCTGACTATAGTGTCACTTATTACTAGTATGTTGGGTATGTTATTTTGCCTTGAGGGCTGTGATTGCGTGGCACACTGGTTTTGTGAAGTGTGCGTTTCATGGTTTGTGTTGGGGGTGGAGGTTGCTTGGATGTCTGCTTTGGCGGCCTCTGTTGCTTTTGCAGATTTTTATTTAGAGCCTCAGAGTATGTTTTTGTGTATTTACGTGTTTTTTTTTTTTGCCGGTGCTGGTTTAATGGGTCTATGTGAGACTGGTGGTGTGATGCCAGTATTTCCCTTCTCCTCTTGACTGTCTGATCCAGTCTTGGGTTGAGTGAGCTTAGCCTCCAGTTTGGCTGTATAATTGCATCTCTCGCATGTGTAAGTGTTTGTTGGTAGGAGGAGAGGGTTGCCTGTGTACATGAGGCAGTTGTAACACTGCCTCAAAATGCCCAGATTCACCAGTTGGACTGGAGATTACACCTGAAACTGCCCTTTGGACATGCCTGGATAGGTACAGTAAACTGTTTTACTGAATGGCTGCTAAGGTTGAATAGAGAGCCTTGTCCTTCTGTAGTGCTAGGGTTTACTATTGCTAGGGTTTACAAGTGCTTGCTATGAGTTTTGAGCAAGTGCCGGGCTGAGAAATGAATGGTTTGAGTGCTGAAGTTGAAAGTTTGTCTAGTTCCAAGGTAAAAATTGAAGATTAGACTTTGTGGAGCCGGGAATAGTTATACCCTAGCTAACCGGCGCTGCCCGGCACACAAAACCGGGCAAATGAGGTTTTTATAGCAGGGAAATGAAAGAGATAGAAATTAGCCCAAAATGGCCAATAAACTACTACTTTCTGGACCGAAACCACTCCTCCAGGGACAGATAGGGTGCTCAAAGCTCCCCTCTCTCACAGGTGAGCAGAGTAACTTCCTTCTATCTGAGTAAGGCATGGGCAAACACAGAGATTTGTAACACAGCCCTGAATTCAGCACTATCCTGAAAACTGGACTATACTAGTTTAAAAGGCGGGAAAAGTATACATATTTTTTCAGAAAATAAAGCAGATACAATAAAAAAAAAACACTTTAAATGCGCATAAAAAGATGCTTATTGTTAAATATCTCAGTTCAAAGTTGTAGTCAATGCCCCTAGTAATAAAGTAGGAAGAAACACAAATACAGTAAAGGCAGACAAAGTGCAATTTTTTTTTAATATATATAAAACAATAGAAAACGAACAATCTGATTTAACAAGTTACCCAATTAACCAGAAAAAAAAATCAAAACTCAGCCCTGTTCCAGCAGTCTTCAATCAGACAAGTTCTAACTGCACACTCCCGCTACTAGGTTGCAGGGGAACCTTCTCCAAAAAGATGGCCTGGATCAGTGCTCACAGTTATACAAACAAAGCTAGATTCGGCAGGCCTGAATCTGGTCCTATGTTACAGCTACAAGCCACACCAATTTCAGAAAGAAACAGTTCGAATAAGCAGGCACAATAAGCATGTGGTGCTTTTTTCCCCAGATCTCTGCTGAAAATGGGCTACTAGTCCAGTCAGACCTTCCTGGTACACAAATGTCAAATAAATTAAATACACACTAAAAATCACAAAAAAAATACCAACCTCCTAAAAATGCCTATAAAACTGCACTGCTATTTCTAGTTTTGCTCGAGAACCTGGAAAAGGCCAAAAATAATGGGGGATAAAGACCCCAAATCAGGAACAATATTATCTCAACAAACTTATAAAGTTAATAGAACTACAATCAGCGTTTCCAGGTACTTCCTGAGGACCGACTGCAATCCCGTGTCTCCCAAAGGGAGCGAAAGCTGGTTGGCAGAAGTCAGTAGTTCCACGAGATGAATGATACCCAGGCTATTCAGAGCAACGTAGAGTAGTTAGTAATTAGATTTTGAATACAAAGACGTGATGCCACAGCCAGCCAGCACAGTCCAGTGTATGCAGTACAGCGTGACATACTCCCTTGAAATAAACAGAGCAATTTTGCGGCCATGCCTAGTGACTTAAGAGATACATGACACTGGGAGTGTTTTATGATGTTAGAGGTGTCTTAAGTAGCCTGTCTAATTTTTAAGATAATGCAATGATACGCTCCCAAAATAATGAGTACTAGTTCTATTTACTGCAACACATCTGTTATATGACACATCAAATAAGAGCTATGAACATGTCATAGACTCAATTACGGAGAATATCCATGCTGTTCAGAAGATGTCTACATTGACTATACACGACCGTCACATATAACCCTTTTATGCTACAATTTCTGTGCAGGGAGCATAAATGTGACATACAGCACATACAAGATCATTGAACTTTTATATACTGGCTAAGCATCGGGCTGCCCTGGGCAGGAGATACCTTCTGTTCTGGATAATGCAGCAGGTATATAGAAAGACATCTACTGTGATAAAATGAAAATGTGACAAAGTAGATGAAAATGCACTAATAATAAAGATGAGTATGAACATGAATATGAAGACGAACTAAAGATGTGATACAAAGATGCATATAGGCAACGGTGCAGTTGTGTACGTAAACTTACCATAATGGTAGATGTTCGAATAGATCACTGTTGCAGTAGCCTAAGTTATATGGGTCATATCCTGCTCAAGATATGAGCTCCAGACAGTTTTGAATGCTTAGGGTACCTTCCATATGCCCTAAGCACCAATTACATGGAACAGCAAATCATATACAGCCACAATCCGTTAGAGAAACTGCAGTATAGTGGTGTGTATTCTGGGCCTGTAAAGGATCCAGTTTCTTCATAGGAGGTTGCTAGGTTAATGGCTTAAGAGCCCTTACAAGCCTAGCCAATATGACCCAATTTTACCCAATATATGGCACCTAGGGGCAAAAAGATGGCATGGATTTGTGCCTATGCCTTGAATATCTTACAGACTACCCCTGTCCGTAAGAGATGTAGGCGCTACCTCAGGTGTGAATTTGTGATTCACCATCCATTGATTCAAACTGCATTTGAAGAGGACCAAGGGACCAGGGAAGGGCTCTTCTTAATGTGAATAGGAAGCCTGTTCCAAAGAAGGAACTATCTCCGAGATAAATATCTGTCTCTACAGCATGTTTTGTTTGAGTCACTGACTACGTTTAGATCCCTAGATCAGGTGAGCCTTGTGCTGTTTTAGTTTCAAATGTGTAGCAGGTCCATCAAGGCTGTATTTGTGAGTGCCTTCTAGGTCAGGTATAGGTCACCCCTTAATAGTCAGTAGGAGACAGAGTAAACGGAAAAGGATTTCAGTCTATCCACATAGGACATGTTGTTTCCCTGTATTTTCTTTGTGAGGAACCTCTGAGGTGGCTCCAGCTGCTTTAAGTGCCTAGTCAAGTACATGCCAAATGGCGCAATGTACTCAATTATTGGTCTAATGAGGGCCGAGTACAGTAGGACTATAATTTCCTTGGATCTGGATGCCATACCTTTACTTATAAATTGTGCCACACAAAGTCTTCCTCACCACTGCGGACATATGGTGGTCAAAGTTCAGGCTACTATCTGTCTGTGTAACTGAATCTCTCACCTCTGAGTCTACTCTTAGGGGTGTGCTATTGATGTTGTAATTTGCAGGGGTATTTGACTTCTCAAAGGGTATGACAATGCATTTTTTCACATTTAATTTTAGGCTACAGTTCTGGCACCACTCATTCGTCTGATCTAGACCCTCCTGAAGGAGATCTACATTATTGTGGGGATTCAATGATTGTCCCCAGCTTGCAATCATCAGCAAACTATCATCCAAAAGCCTCTCACATTATCCTTGACTTCAGAGCAGTACATTCTGAACAGCAGTGGTCCCAGCACTAAGCCCAATGGCACACCACTATTAAGTGGGCTCTTGCTGGATCTGGATTCTTATTTTGGCACCAACCAAAAACCCTTTTCCACTTACCCATATACAATTTTCTAGTAGTAGGTTTCTTAGCATCCTTTAACAGCTGTTGCATGTCCTCAGAAAAAAAAAAAAAGTGCTCCAAAGTACTAAAATGATCATCCAAGCAGTCAATTGAAGAAGTTAAAGGTTAGAGTATATCAAACAACCCCTGTCTTGTGTTATTATGTCCATTCTATGTGAAAGTTTGTAGAAATTACCCTTTTTCATTTTCAAAAAGGGAAAACCACTGTTGCTTAGCCTAAAAGGGGTCACCACAATTATCCTGGGAGAATCCTTCTGGTTACCATAAGAAAGGGTACAAAGGCATGTAGAAACATTCCCGTCCATGGGAATGAAAAGGCATCTGTCCTCCAGGCCTTTGTACAAGGAGTCCTAGAGTAGAATTTCTTTAATTATCTGCTGTGAATGGAGGCATGCAGATCTACTTGATGAGGTCTCCATAGCTGAATCAATTCCTGTCCAGTTGTGTGGGTGGGGGTCAGAGTCTGTCCTGCTTAGCTTGTCCGCAACAATAATGTGCTCTGGCAGAATGCAAATAGCCTGTAGGGATAGACTGTACTAAGTTGCTAAATATTAGGCTACCATATTACTATTCTGCAAAGACAGTAGGATCTTGTCCCCTCCCCCCCCAACAATTTATGTACCACATCACTGAGGTGTTGTCTTTGATTACTAGTAGAGGGCCTGGAATGGAAAGGTGATTTAGAGATCTGAGAGCATTTATTAGAGCAACCATGTGTGTGTTTCAGTCTGTCCTACTTGTTCCATAGACTCTGAACTTTCACACCCTTGGACAGAGCTTCCCAATCGAAGTCTGAGGCATCTGTGGTTACAGACTGAGTATATGCTAGAAGAGAGATGGGAAAACCAGGGTTAAAAAGAGAACTGATTGACCCAGTAGAGTAATTCTCCTCTTATAAATTCCAGCACTGGAATCTGAAATGAAAAGGGGTGCTGATGCTGGGTCCAAACTCATTTGAGGAATCACTGAATTTTCCTCACATTAAGTTTGGCGAAAGGAACCATGACAACTTGACAGGCCATGAAATCCAGAAGCCTGAGATATGCTCTGGCAGATGTCAGAAACAGGCTGTAAAATATTAGAAACTGTTCCTTGTAAAAGATTCTGTCTTGAGGAAGAAAAAAGTACAGTTTTGTACCTACCATAAATGTAGATGTTCGAAGATCCACATTGCTGCAGTCCTTACTTATGGGTAGTCCGCTGTCCTCGGATGGTCCCAATACCAAAGTATTAGGCTGACGTCGGTCAAGGGCGCTCAGATCTAACGTCAAAGCGTCAGGTATAAATGCGCATGACCGACGTCATATCCTCAGTCTTTTCTTGCCCCAGATGTCAGAAGGCCCTAAACAGAAAGGCCACAGCCAAAAACAGAATACCTCCCACAAGCAAGCCCAACAACAACCACCACCCAAACTATATAACCATAACAAACAGCAGTGGGGAAGGAGGGAGGGTAAATTGGACTGCAGCAATGTGGATCTTCGAACATCTACATTGATGGTAGGTACAAAACTGTACTATGTTCTTCATCTCACATTAATGCAGTCCTTACTTATGGGTAGAATCCCAAAGCAACGGGAATGGGAGGATGGAAATATCATAAAGCATTAGGGGCTGCTAAAATGCCCTGTAATATTGCAGTGGCAAACCCAGCCCTAGATTTAGAATAAAGAGGAAGGTGGTAATGTTTAGAAAGTATGTACTGAACTCCAAGTAACTGCTTCAAAAATATCTTTTCTAGCTACCGCCCTTAGAAAGGCAGTAGAAGTGGCAGTAGCCCTAGTGGAATGAGGTCTAACTCCAGCCGGAACCTCCTTACCATGATGGGAATAACAGAAAGAAATACAACCCCCAATCCATTTAGAAATAGTTTGTTTTGAAACAGGTTTACCCTGAGAACCCAAAGCAAAAGAAACAAACAACTGCTGAGACTGTCTGAACTCCTTGGTTCTGCTCAAGTAATAACGTAACTGTCTGTGAATATCCAAAGTATGCAAAATCTTCGCCCCTTTATTTTGGGGGTTTGCATAAAAGGTAGGCAAATGAATAGTTTGGTTTAAAGCCACACTAGAAACCACTTTAGGCATAAAGGAAGGATTAGTACGCAAAGATACCCTGTCCTTATGAAAAATCAGGAAAGGCTCCACTGCCATAAGGGCCTGTAATTCAGAAACCCTTCTTGCAGAAGTAATGGCCAACAAAAAAGCAGTCTTCCATGACAAATACTTCAATTCGGCAGTAGCTGCAGACTCAAAAGGTTGTAGAGTAAGTTTTTTCAACACAAAATTGAGATCCCAAGCAGGAGTAGGAGCTCTACGTGGGGGTCTTAAGTTCTTTGCCCCTCTAAGAAATTGCTTAAACACAGGATGAGAGAATAAAGGAGGATCACAATCATAGTGAGCAGAAATGGCTGCAGCATGAATCTTTATAGAGGAGAAAGACAAACCTTTGTCCAATAACTCAGTAAGATATTGAAGAGAAGCACTTAAATTAGGCTTGGAAACATCAAATGCCTTTGCTTTGCTCCAAATAAAAAATCTCCTCCATTTATCCGCGTAAACTTTCCTTGTACTAGGCCTTCTGGCCTCCAAAATAACATTCAAAACTTGTTGTGGAAGCTGAGACCCTCCAGGGTCTAAAACAGAATATGCCAGGCTGTTAGATGCAGAGACTGAATCCTGACATTGAGGAAGTGATTGCCCTCCTGAGACAAAAGATGCGGAATCAAAGGTAGAGGCCATGGAGGCTCCCTCACTAAACTCCTCAGTAGTGGGTACCAGTGCTGTCGAGGCCAATCCGGCGCTATCAGAATCATGGATGGCTTGTCTTGTCTGGCCTTCAAGAGTACCTTGGGAAGAAGAGGCAGAGGTGGAAAGGCATAGACATGAAGATTGCGCCAACTGAATGATAGAGCATCCACCTTCCAAGCTGTGTGATGAAACATTTTTGTGCAAAACTTTGGCAACTGGTAATTTAGTGGAGAAGCGAACAGATCTATGTCTGGAGTCCCCCATAACACTGTCAACTCTTGAAATACATGAGGATCCAATTTCCACTCGTGAGGATCCACTATTTGTCTGCTCAACACATCTGCTAAGGAGTTCTGTGCTCCTGGCAGAAACCTTGCCTGAAGATTGAGGTGTAAACTGAGAGCAGTCTCCCACAAAATCATCGCTTGCCTGCAAAGAGGGTAAGAATGGGTTCCCCTTGCTTGTTGATATACCACATGACAGTTGTGTTGTCTGTTTGAATCAACACCTGCCCTGAATGAGTAAATCCTTGAAAGCCATCAATGCAAACTGGACTGCTAACATTTCCTTCAAGTTGATATGCAAATGCTGAAGTCTGACAGGCCACGTGTCTTGCACCCATTTTCCATTGAGGTGTGCTCCCCAAGCCTTGTCCGAGGCATCTGTCGTTAGAATCTGACTCGCCTCTGGTCGGGTCACAGAGAGTCCCTTGTTTAGGTGACATTCCTGAGCCCACCACAAAAATTCCTTCTGAATGCAAGGTATTATCTGAATGACAGTGTCTAGATCTTGGCAGTGTTGTGTCCATACATTTTTGAGATACCATTGAAGCTTCCTCATATGCAGTTTGGCATTGGGAAGCACCAGAATACAAGATGCCATGAACCCCAAGGCTTGAAGGACTGTCCTTGCAGTCAGCCTGGACTGTAGAGACATTTGATGGAAATAAAGAGAAAGGCTTCTTTGTTTGTCCGGGGTCAAAAAGCCATCTGGGAAGCTGTATTCAGTCTCACACCCAGAAAGCACATGTCCTGAGAGGGTACTAGACTGGACTTTGTTTCGTTCACAGAATACCCTAGGCATCTTAACACTGCCATCACATACTGTAGATGATGAAGAAGTTCGTCCTTGTCTTGAGCAATAATCAGGCAATCGTCCAAATAAGGATAAATCTGTATTCCTCTTAACCTGAAAAAAGCTATCACTGGAGCCAGAACCTTTGTGAACACTCTGGGCGCAGTAGATAAGCCAAAGGGCAATGCAGAGAACTGATAATGTAAATTTCCAGATCGAAAACGCAGGTACCTCCTGCAACTTGGCCTGATAGGAACATGAAGATAAGCCTCTTTGAGATCCAGAGTTACCATCCAGTGATCTTTTCCCAACAGAGGTAAAAGCTGTTGTAACGTCAGCATCTTGAACTTTGGAATGTCCAGGTAAGTGTTGAGGATAGATAAATCCAAACTTGGTCTCCATGTGTTCCCTTTCTTTGGAACTAGAAACAGGCGAGAATAAAATCCTAGGCCCACTTCTGACAGAGGAACTGGCTGTATAGCTCCTATTTGAAGAAGTAAAGAAATCTGTTTGTGAGCCTCTATCCTTTGTAGCGGAGGAACGTCTGGCATACCTTTGAAAGGAGGCAATGTATGGAAATAAAACTTGTAGCCTCGGTTTATAATGTCCAATACCCATTTGTCCTGGGTGACTAAAAGCCAGTTTTGCTTGAAAAGTGCTAACTTTCCTCCCAAAGGAGCTGCCAGGCAAGAGGAATCTGGCAGCTGAAAATGCAGGTCATTGGGCCTGTTTACGAAAGGACTGGCCCCTGCCCTCACCTGTAGACTGTGCAGGCGAACTCCATGTTCTAGGTCTGAAGGAACTCTGAGCTCTGCCCCTACCACGTCTAGATCTGCCCCTAGACTGAGAATCAGAAGAAGGGTATGTCCATCCTTTAGTAGGCCAATTTCTACTAAACTTTGGAGGTTGCACCTGCAAAAAATCTTTAACAGTCTGCATAGACTTAGCCTTGTCCTCCATTTTCTTTAATACAGACTCCACAGGAGGACCAAACAAAACTTCAGACTGTAAAGGAGCATCCAGAATTCTAGTCTTAACATGCTCTGACAAATTCTGATCCTTAAGCCAGGCGTGCCTTCGAATAACTGAACCAGTGGCAGCCACCCTAGAAGAAGCCTGTAAAGCATCAAAGCCACACTGCAAAGAATGCTTGCTCACCTGTTCAGAGACATGTACCAAATCTTGCAATTCTTTACACTCTATACCCTCTGCTAAAGCATCCACTTTAGATTTTAGCTGAGAAAGGAGGAAATTCTGATATTTCAACATATGAAACTGGCAATTTAAAGCCCTCATTGCCAACGTAGAAGAGGTATACACCTTCTTACCCCATCTATCCAAAGCTCTAGCTTCTTTATCTAGAGGAACCGGATTTTTACAACAGAAGCTCTAACACCCTTAGGCCCCTGACTAATGGTTTCTGGGTCTGCTCTAGGACTTTTATACAGATATTTATGAGCCTCAGGCACCCTGTAATACCTGAATGGTTTGACTGGCGCAGGAGACACAGAATCTGGATTAAAGGAAGTCTCCGAGAACACATCTTGAACAACATCCAAAACTGGAGGTATAGCTAAGGGTCTATGCTGTGGCAGAAACAAAATTCCTAAGCCTTTTCCGTGAATCAGAGAAATCCTGTCCTTCCCACTTAAAATGTTCCGTCATGGAATGTAGAGTTTCTAAAAATGAAAAATCCTCAGGAGGAGAAGCAGGAGTGGAATCCTCTGCATCTGAATCCGAATAACGAGGAAAATCTTGAATGTCTTCCACTGAAGACTCTGAATCATCTGAGGCCTGCTCCAAACTTTCCAACTCTGTCTCTACCCTGGGCCTCTTATCAGGAGGGGGCATAGAACCTCTAATTAAAGTAATCAAATCTTCTGCCGTTTTAAGCATGTGCTTTTTAGGCACTGACCCTGAGGAACCAGGACTGACACCAGAGGAAGACAAAACAGACCTGCCCTTAGAAGGAGCCTTAGAAATAGTAGCAGAAGGCCTAACCACCCTAGGCACAGTAGGGAGAATAGTAACCTGAGAGGCCCCTTCAGCCTGACCTGACTCCTGAGAGGCCACCTCTTGCAAAATCAAAGTTTCCCCCTGAGTTTCAACAGAAATTTCAGCCGGGTCCACCTGCTCCTGTAGCTTCTAAAGGACCGGCGTCCAAACGGACGAATCATCCTGCCTAGGCTTTACAGATTTGTCTTTGCGCTTCTAGTAGAAGCGGCCGGAGGATCCGACGGCATATTATAATTACACCGCTTGCCAAAGACTAACCTAGCGCAATCTAACCTCCGTTTTATAGTGCGCTTATTGAACCTAGCACAAAACCGACACCCTACTACGTCGTGCTCCGGTCCCAAACAAGGAATACAAAGTGAGTGGTAATCCCTATGCGGTATCTGTTTCCCACAAGAAATACAATTATTCACTTTTTCTGACATCCGGTAAATAACTGAGGCAAGAAAAAACAAAAATATTCCCCAACGGGGTACTTAGCCCAACTTGGTATCGGTCTGAAACTCCGAATTCGAAAAATTTCAGAACGCCGAACGGCACTTGCAACGCTGCTTCTGCATCGGACCATGCGGCAAAAAAGACTGAGGATATGACGTCGGTCATGCGCATTTATACCTGACGCTCTGACGTCAGATCTGAGCGCCCTTGACCGACGTCAGCCTAATACTTTGGTATTCGGGCCGACCGAGGACAGCGGACTACCCATAAGTAAGGACTGCAGCAATGTGAGATGAAGAACATCCATCATGAGGGATGTATCCAGGAGTCATTCCAAGAGCACTGTCCTGTGTGACTGAATGAAAGCAGACTTCCCTAAGCTCATCTGAAATCGCAGACTGAGAAAAAGGTTTCTAACCCAATCCAAAGTCTTGACAAGTTGTAAAAGAAAAGTACAGTTTTGTGCCTACCATAAATGTAGATGTTCGAGGATCCACATTGCTGCAGTCATAACCTGTGGGTAGTCCGCTGTCCTCGGTCGGCCCGAATACCAAAGTGTTAGGCTGGCGTCGGTCATGGTCGCTCAGATCTGACGTCAGTACGCAGTGGTACTAAAGCGCATGACCGACGCCATATCCTCAGTCTTTCTTGCCCCAGATGTCAGAAGGCCTAAAAAGAAAAGGCCATAGCCAAAAATAGAAAATACCCAACCACCAATATAGAAAAAATAATTATCCCAAAAGCAACACAGCAACCCCAAACTACAGAGGGGAAGGAGGGAGGGAAAATTGGACTGCAGCAATGTGGATCCTCGAACATCTACATTTATGGTAGGCACAAAACTGTACTATGTTCTTCGTCTCACATTGCTGCAGTCATAACCTGTGGGTAGAATCCCAAAGCAAAGGAAAGGGAGGTTGGCAAAATTAAAAAGCATTAGGAGCTGCTAACATGCCCTGTAAAACTGCAGTGGCAAACCCAGCCCTGGACTTGGAATAAAGAGGGAGATGGTAATGCTTAGTAAAAGTGTGTACTGAACTCCAAGTAGCTGCCTCCAAAATATCCTTAGTAGCTACCCCCCTCAAAAAAGCAGTAGATGTGGCAGTAGCCCTAGTAGAATGAGGTCTGATCCCAGCAGGAACATTCTTCCCATGATGAGAATAACAAAAAGCAATACAATGGCCAATCCACTTAGAAATAGTTTGCTTTGAAACAGGTTTTCCTTGTGAACCCAAAGCAAAAGAAATGAATAACTGTTGAGTCTGCCTGAACCCTTTAGTTCTGCTCAAATAATAACGTAACTGCCTGTGAATATCCAAAGAATGCAAAATTTTTTCCCCTTTATTTTGGGGATCAGCATAAAAAGTAGGCAAATGAATAGATTGGTTTAAGGCCACATTAGAAACAACTTTAGGCATAAAAGTAGGGTTAGTACGCAGGGATACCCTATCCTTATGGAATATCAGGAAGGGTTCAACTGCCATTAGAGCCTGTAATTCAGATACCCTCCTAGCAGACGTAATGGCCAACAAAAAAGCAGTCTTTCAAGACAAAAACTTCAACTCAGATGTAGCAGCAGGTTCAAAAGGAGGTAAAGTAAGCTTTTCCAACACAAAATTGAGATGCCAGGAAGGAGTAGGAGCTCTACGTGGGGGTCTTATGTTCTTTGCCCCTCTAAGAAATTGCTTAAACAAAGGGTGAGAAAATAATGTTGGGTCACAATCATAGTGAGCAGAAATGGCTGCAGCATGAACTTTCACGGAGGAGAAAGACAAACCCTTGTCTAATAATTCTGTAAGGTACTGTAGTGTAACACTCAAATTAGGCACTGAAACATCAAAGGTCTTTGCTGTGCTCCAAAGAAAAAATCTCCTCCATTTATCAGCATAAACTTTCCTAGTACTAGGTCGTCTGGCTTCCAATATGACATTCAAAACTTGTTGAGGAAGCTGCGACCCCCCAGGGTCTAAAACAGAATATGCCAGGCTGTTGGATGCAGGGACTGTATCTTGACATTGAGGAAATGATTGCTTGCCTGGGACAAAAGGTGTGGAATTGGTGGCAAAGGCCAAGGAGGCTCCTGTACTAAACTCCTCAGCAGAGGATACCAGTGCTGACGTGGCCAATCTGGAGCTATTAGAATCATGCAAGGCTTGTCCTGTCTGACCTTCAAGAGCACCTTGGGAAGGAGAGGCAGTGGAGGAAAAGCATAGACGTGAAGGTTGTTCCAACTGAAAGATAGATCATCCACTTTCCAAGCTTTTGGGTGAAACATCTTTGTGCAAAATTTTGGCAGTTGGAAATTTAGTGGAGAAGCGAACAGATCTATGTCTGGAGTTCCCCAAGCCACTGTCAACTGTTGAAATACATGAGGATCCAATTTCCACTCGTGGGGATCCACCATCTGTCTGTTCCAAACATCTGCTAAGGAGTTCTGTGCTCCTGGCAGAAACCTTGCTTGAAGAGTGACGTGCAAAGTCAGAGCAGTCTCCCACAAAATCATATGGGTCCCCCCGTGCTTGTTGATGTACCACATGACTGTTGTGTTGTCTGTTCGAATCAACACCTGTCCCGGTTGAAGTAGATCCTTGAAAGCCATCAGTGCAAATTGGACTGCTAACATCTCCTTCATGTTGATATGCAAATGCTGTAGTCTGGGAGGCCACGTGTCTTGAATCCATTTCCCATTGAAGTGTGCTCCCCAAGCCATGTCTGAGGCATCTGTCGTTAAGATCTGACTCGCCTCTGGTCGGGTCACCGAGAGTCCCTTGTTTAGGTGACATTCCTGAGCCCACCACAAAAATTCCTTTTGGATGCAAGGTATTATCTGAATGACAGTGTCCAAATCGTGGCAGTGTCGAGTCCATACACTTTTGAGATACCATTGTAGCTTCCTCATATGTAGTTTGGCATTGGGAAGTACCAGAATACAAGATGCCATGAACCCCAAGGCTTGAAGGACTGTCCTTGCAGTCAGCCTGGACAGTAGGGATAATTGCTGGAAGTATAGGGAAGATTTCTTTGTTTGTCCGGGGTCAAAAAGCCATCTGAGAGGCTGTATTCAGTCTCACACCCAGAAAGCACATGTCCTGAGAGGGTACTAGACTGGACTTTGTTTCGTTCACAGAATACCCTAGGCACCTTAAAACTGCCATTACATACTGTAGATGCTGAAGTAACTTGACTTTGTCTTGAGCAAGAATTAGGCAATCGTCCAGATAAGGATAAATTTGTATTCCTCTTAGTCTTAAGAAGGCTATCACAGGAGCCAGGACCTTTGTGAACACCCTGGGCAGTAGATAAGCCAAAGGGCAATGCAGAGAACTGATAATGAAAAGTACCAGCCAGCGAGGAACTTCCTGCAGCTGGGCCTGATAGGGATGTGAAGATAAGCCTCTTTGAGATCCAGAGTTACCATCCAGTGATCTTTGCCTAGCAGAGGCAAAAGTTGCTGCAAAGTTAACATCTTGAACTTTGGAATGTCTAGGAATGTATTGAGAATGGACAAATCCAGAATTGGCCTCCAAGTGTTTCCTTTCTTTGGCACAAGAAACAGGCGAGAATAAAATCCTAGGCCTACTTCTGACGGAGGTACCACCTGGATAGCCCCCAGTTGTAAAAGTAAAGAAATCTGCTTGTGAGCCTCCAGCCTTTGCTGAGGAGGTACGTCCGGCATGCCTTTGAAAGGAGGCAAGGTGTGAAAATAAAACTTGTAACCTCGATTTATAATGTCCAACACCCATTTGTCCTGGGTGACCAAAAGCCAATTTTGCTTGAAAAGTGCCAACTTTCCTCCTAGAGGAGCTGCCAGACAGGAGGAATCTGGCAGCTGGAGATACAGCTCATTGGGTCTGTTTACGAAACACCAGAAGATTGTGCAGGAGAACTCCACGTCCTAGGTCTGAAAGAACCCTGAGCATGAGCTCTGCCCCTAGCACGTCTAGATCTGCCCTTAGACTGAAAATCAGAAGATGGATAAGCCCATCCTTTTGCAGGCCAATTTCTGCTAAACGTAGGTGGCTGCACTTGTAAAAATTCCTTTACCGTCTGCATGGCCTTAGCTTTGTCTTCCATTTTCTTCAAAACTGACTCCACAGGAGAACCAAAAAGAACTTCAGACTGAAGGGGAGCATCCAAAATTCGAGCTTTAACATGCTCTGACAAATTCTGATCCTTAAGCCAGGCGTGCCTACGAATAACTGAACCAGTGGCAGCCACCCTGGAAGAAGCCTGAAGAGCATCAAAGCCACACTGCAAGGAATGCTTACCTACCTGATCAGAGGCATGAACTAAGTCCTGCAACTCCTTACACTCTATACCCTCAGCTAAAGCATCTACCTTAGATTTCAAATGACTTAACAGAAAATTCTGGTACTTCAGCACATGAAACTGGCAATTTAAAGCCCTCATAGCTAGCGTGGAGGAGGTATACAGTTTTTTACCCCACCTATCCAAAGCTCTAGAATCTTTATCCAGAGGAACTGGATTCTTAACTACAGAAGCCCTGACACCCATAGGTCCCTGACTAATAGTTTCCGGGTCAGCTCTAGGACTCTTATACAAATATTTATGAGCCTCTGGAACTCTGTAATACCTCTCTGGCTTGACAGGGGCAGGGGGTAAAGAATCAGGATTAAGGGAAGCTTCAGAAAAAACATCCTGAACAACATCCAAAACAGGGGGAATAGCCAAGGGCCTATGTTGTGGTAAAACAAAATTTCCTAAGCCTCTTACGAGAATCTGAAAAATCCTGACCTTCCCACTTAAAATGCTCCCTCATGGAATGCAGGGTTTCAGAAAAGGAAAAATCCTCTGGAGGAGAAGCAGAAGGACAGGAATCCTCTGCATCCGAATCAGAATAGGGAGGAAAATCCTGAATGTCCTCAGCTGAAGACTCAGAGTAATCTGAGGAATGCTCCAATCCTCCACCTCTGTCTCCACCCTAGGCCTCTTATCTGGAGGGCATAGAACCTCTGATTAAAGTAATCAAATCCTCTGCCATTTTCAGCATATGTTTTTTAGGAACAGAGCCTGAAGAACTAGGGCTGACGCCTGTGCCAGAAAGACCAGGTCTAGCTTTAGAAGGGGCTTTAGTGACAGAAGTAGAAGGCCTAACAACCTTATGTAAAGAAGGAACTACAGAAACTTGAGAGGCCCCCTCGGCCTGACCTAACTCCTGAGAGGCCAATTCCTGTAAGATTAAAGGCTCCCCCTGTGATTCAGCTGAAACCTCGGCTGGATCCACAGATTCAACCGTAGTTTCCATAGAACCGGCGTCCGCAATGGACTCATCCTGCTTAGACTTTAACGATTTACCTTTTCGCTTCTTAGCGGTAGAGGGCGTCGGAGGATCCGACGGCATGTTGTAGTTACACCGCTTACCGAAAACAAGTCTAGCACAATCTAACCTGCGTTTAATGGTGCGCTTATTAAATCTAGCGCAAAAGCGACACCCGACTACGTCGTGCTCAGGCCCCAAGCAAGGAATACAGAGAGAGTGGTAGTCCCTATGAGGTATCTGTTTCCCACAAGAAATACAATTATTAACTTTTTCTGACATCCGGATTTAACTGAGGCAAGAAAAGACAAAAATATTCCCCAACGGGGTACTTAGCCCAACTTGGTCTTCGGTCTGAAACTCAGAATACGAAAATTTCAGGACGCCGAATGGCACTTGCAAACGCTGCTTCTGCTTCGGACCATGCGGCAAGAAAGACTGAGGATATGGCGTTGGTCATGCGCTTTAGTACCACTGCGTACTGATGTCAGACCTGAGCGACCATGACCGACGCCAGCCTAACACTTCGGTATTCGGGCCGACCGAGGACAGCGGACTACCCACAGGTTATGACTGCAGCAATGTGAGACGAAGAACATCTGCAAAAATAAAGCAACTTTCTAAACAATAGAAAAATGTGAATGCCTGCCAATTTGCAATGGGCTATTCCTGGTGCTATGCACTTCATAAACACTCTTGGAGCTGCTGACAGTACAAAGGGTAAGGCAGAGAACTGAAAGTGTAAACTATTCACAATCTTAAATATACGAAATCTTTGAGAACTGGAATGTGGTAAGCATCTTTTAAATCCAGAGTTAGAGGTGGAATGTAATGTAACAAAAGACTCTGATGAGGGCATTTTGAATTTTGGGACTTTGATGCGAAGGTTTAGAAAATATAATTCTATGACCAGTCTCTGGTTTCCTTCTTTCTTTGGGTAGCAGAAAGATTTTCGAATAAAATACTTTCCCTGTTTGACCTAGGGGAACAGGTTTTATGACCTCCCTGAGAAAGAATATGTCCTAGTACAGAAGAAAACTGGGAGGTTTGATTGGATGGATATGGAGGAACCCCTTGAAAAGGAGGAAGAGACCCTCACTGCCAGATGTGGCCTTTATGAATGAACCTCACAACCCAAGTGTCTTGAAGTTGTATAGCACTACATAGGGAACTGAAGACCTGGACTTTGGGACAGTTTTACTGAAATGCCACGGTGATGAGGAAAAATGTGAAGTGGCATATAGTCAAGTCAGCTTTTTTTGGATTTTTTGTGAGAATCCTCCCTTCCATTGCTTTCTGAAATTCTGTTTGCCTGTGCCTTGCTGAGATTGTTAATTATCTATAAAATGATCCTGAAATGGAATGAAAGTTCTTATAATTTGACATGTAGGGTTGAAAAGTCTGATATCTGAAATAGAACCTCCTTATCCAAGGAGCATTCAGGATCTCAGATTTGATATCCGCTGGTAAAATAGATAGGCAAACCTTCATCACCGACCCAGTAACATCTGTTCCAGATACAGCATCAGCATTGTCATAAAAACATTTTAAATAGTGTTTTGTTACTTGAGACAGAGAATATTAAAAAATGCAGAGATGTCAATCTCCGAGAAAAATAACAAAAAACGAGGCAATACCAGTCTCCAGCGTTAAGAAAGAGGACTTTATTCAACTCTTTATTTGTGAAAAATGAAAAATAAAAACACCTTAAAGTTACAATATTAAGCAACAGTAACAGTCAGTCTTCAGATGTTAATTCCTCTTTTATAAAGGTAATGAAGAAACTCAAATAGGCTGTCACCGAAATAATTCAGCTTTAATTCAAAAGTGCTTTCATCCACCCACTGAACTTCATCAGATCAACTTTTCAATAACAGGTTTTATAGTTTAGCATAGTTTAGTTTCTCTGGTGTTCCTGAAACTGGCATTCACATTGTTCAATGTGAACACTCCCACTTACTAATGATACTGGGTAGAAAATGTATTTAAACAGCCTGCTGTCTCTTTTCATTCAGCCATATTGCAATTCTAAACCAACCGCGGCATCTACAAACAGCAGTTTAACAGCCTGCTTATGTATGTAATAAGAATTGTAGACATTATCATTGTAGAGGACAAGAAATATTCATTTGTACATTGCATTGTGTGTGCGCTG
Source organism: Protopterus annectens (assembly GCF_019279795.1). NCBI lineage: Eukaryota > Metazoa > Chordata > Ceratodontiformes > Protopteridae > Protopterus > Protopterus annectens. Next base: position 553,614,529 of record NC_056727.1, read on the forward strand.
GTGTCAGACGCTATGGTTCAGGCCCACCCCAAAGTCCATTATACTGAACTCTTTTTTGTAGAACCTGAGTTTTCTTTAAATATTACTGCTCCTGTATTTTTATTTTACAAGAACTCATTTTAACACTATTTGTGCACTAACCTGTGACATTTCCATATAGAATTACATTTTATAGATTGTTTTTTCTTCACGGTCTCGTTTCTGCCTGCTCTGTTTGCCTTACGGGCTCACTCTGCTTCCATACCCTGCCCCTTATTCCCACCCATCTCGACTATCTCTACATTTATACCCTCATACCCACTCCCACATTCAAAACACCCTGTCAGATCCATCTCTACCCACTAACACTTAATCATCCCCCTCCTCTCCACTACTAACCGCACATCCTCCCAATTACAACAGTCACACAATCTTCCTTTACAAGGTAATTTCTCTACTAAACATATCCATTTAGTTACTATATCATATACCCTACTTCGCCCTACAATCTTACAATTATTATGTTCACTATATCTGCACAGCCTTTACTAATCATACTTCTATTTTTTCCTCTGTCCTGTACTCTACCTTACCAGCCTCCCAAACGTCTCATATCCCCCCTTCACAAAATATCTACCTATCCCAAAAAATATTTTTTCTTCTCGTCATATATTTCTCCACACTTCTATCACCACAATACTACTCTCCTTTTGAACAGAATGTTTCTTCCTGATATTTCTAATACTGTCCCTATCCCTCACACTGCAAACTCCTCTTACTTCCATTTGTTCAACTCCAGCTCAAGTCATTTAAAGACCTTTTATCCCTACTGCTTGAACAAATTTCTCTTATCCTTTCTGACGACATACACCCTAATCCTGGACCCCTGGTCAACCAATGTACTAACTCCAACTTGTCATCTTCACTCTCTTCCAGTAAATCTCTCCTTTTTGCTACAATTAATGCCCAAAACAACCTATACAATAAACAATTCTCAACTTTCTTGCTTGGCTCTTCTATAACCACCCTGACATTTTATCTATTTCTGAAACTTGGATCAAACCTCATTTGAAAAACACTGAAATCATCCTCCCTAACTATAGAATCATATGAAATGACAGAACTCATAAGAACGGGGGTGGAGTAGCCCTAATTTTCTCCTCCTCTTTAACAGTGATACCCTACACC